>NW_025931720.1:0-254 GCF_000764305.2 Hyalella azteca | reverse complement strand
CCTGTCTAGTATTTATCATCATAATAAAAGTTGTAATCAATTTCACACTCTATCTTGAGTCTGCAAATTCAAGTTCTTCTTATATGCTAATTTTGTTTCTTAATGAATTTTTTCCGAGTGAATTTTCTTTTCCGAGTCAACTTTTTTATTCAAGGCTTGTTTTCAGAACAAATTCACGTCTCCGTTATATCATATATGTTTAAATATATGTCTGAGTACTTGCTATTGTAAATGGAACTTTGATTATTGGGCAT
>NW_025931719.1:0-1186 GCF_000764305.2 Hyalella azteca | reverse complement strand
ATAGACGTGATCTATAAACACAATTCTGACCTGAATAGGAACAAAAAAATATGCTCCAAGTTCATACAACCGGAAATATAACAATAATTTGAACTAAAATGATAAACAATTTAAACTTACCGAGGTAAATATAATGCAGTCAGTGTTGTCATCACAGTAAATATCCAGTCGCGTTATGCACTGGCGCTTCTTCTAGAGCTCGTAAACCTGCTAGCACTGTCGTAGTATATGTACGACGTCACGAGATACACAGCACAACGGCGCACTCACACTCACCACCAAGTCTCAAGCGACACTGAACGTCCGGACGTAAGAAAACTCCCCGTAGCGGCGGACCGACCGCAGGTAAACCTGCTCCGGTGTACACAAGAGGTAAGGGAGGTAAGGGTGGTAAGGGAGGTAAGGGTGGTTAGGTAGGTAAGGGTGGTAAGGGTACGGGTATAGCTGGCTAGTTAATTAGGGCATTATACACGGTGCCCCATACCCTCCGCCCGAGCTTGCAATAATATCACGGGTACAATGAAGCTCATCTCAGTTCGCCTTGAACGTCAGATGAGATCCAAGCTATCTCATGTACGCCATCTTTTCAGCTTGCGATACAATTTTTTCGTTCTTACACGTATTTCATACAAATGTTATGTAACTTTTATCAATTCATGGTGTATATAATGGTGTATTATTTTCATTATATTGGCATTCTGGTCGATTTCTATCGTTGTGTTTAGATCGCTACATTTAAAACGAAATTAAAAAAACGTAACTTTACATTTCACGTTGCGACAAATTTTCATATCCTAACGCGCATATCAAACAGCTGTTCTTTAACCATTCACGTTGGATTTACAGGTGCATAATTTTCATCATATTGTCATTGCTGATCAATTTTCATCTCTGTGTTTATACGTTTATATTTTAACTAAGCAATCGTATCTTTTCTTGCAGTTGACTAAAAGCAAAGCCTTAAATGGAAGTCTTCAGCGGCCTTGCCTTTCATGGCGAGGAGAATATTGCGTGCACATGCACTTATTTTACTGAAGTGTGGCATCAGTGAGTGGGCAGATACGCGCACTCTGGCATCAGTGAGTGGGCATATACGCACACTCTGGCATCAGTGAGTGGGCATATACGCACACTCTGGCATCAGTGAGTGGGCAGATACGCACACTCTGGCATCAGTGAGTGGGCA
>NW_025931718.1:0-21149 GCF_000764305.2 Hyalella azteca | reverse complement strand
TTAAAAAATGTTCATCAACTAACATCCTCCTAGCTTCTCAACAGATACTACATATAATGTTATCAGGAGAAGCAAATGTTTTTGTGCCCTAATCATTTTCTCTAATGTACGATGTGCGTTTCTGTGCACGTCTTGTATGAACAGTAATCAAGTAGGACCCAAGGGTTGGTCCAGTTGAGGCGATGATTCGAGGATAGTGAAGATAGCGCAACGATTATATGAATTTTATTAGGATCAAATTTCAGCTCACAGCCTATAGCGATACAAGGTAATAAATGGGAGCTTATACATTGATGTCTTCGGCGTCCCATTGAAGTAGGAATAAATTTAGAGGATATACGCTTGTCAATCTCTACTCTGTTGGATAGGAACATGAGCAATGGGCTAAACCGACGGTCCTCGCCCAAAACTGCAGTCAATCGCACGAGACAGAGCTTATCTATAGCTTCGCCACTTTACGTCACAATAGACGTGACTTGATAAACAGGGAAGGCCAGCACAAGTATATATTTATGAACATATCGTAGTGAAGGAGATTATCTTTTAACAAAGAAGTTATAAATGAAGAATTATCTAAGGTCGAATGGTGGTATTATACATCGTCTCCTTACACATTCCTCCCTACGGGAAATTATTGGGATCGCTCTCAATCTTTATTACAAAAACAAAACGAAACAGTTAACGCTCCCTAATTTAGTGCTATTCAAAATAAACGTAATGACAAGTTGACGCAATACGAAGCATGTCAATGAACTATGCATGTAGCATGAGTTACTAATGGATAAAACATTTAGACAAAAAAAAAATAATAATATTCCTGTCGTAATAATAATAATATTCCTAAAAAATAATATTCCTGTCTCATCATAGTCAGAAATCTTAAAAGTAACAAAGTTCAGATTCATGATAACGACCTCCCTACCGCGGGGAAATTGGACCCTCAATTTGACACGAACGACTTGTATACTGAGTCTGACAACAACAGCTTATATTGCAGGCAAAGAAATCATAATCTAAGAACGTACAATAAACAAAAAGAATTCAACTGGTAAAAAATGCAGCAAACAAGAATGAAGCGCCGATCAATAAATTCCAATAGAGACATTCGACGACGTAAATCAAATCGTTATGAATGCGCTAAAAAAATCTTTGCTCTCTAGATAAACACAGCAACACACTCGAAAGTACTAACAAAGTAGAAAATTAAGCTAACTTGGATAGGAATTAATACAGAGGATAATAATCTAGAGAATTAACGGTGTACAGTAAATGTGGAAAATTTGAAAGAGTCGTTGCGCATGAATAGATACTAGGCAAAATCAGAACATTCTGAATTCATTTTATTCATATACATTAGTTTATCAAAGTCTGAGTCAACACAAGGCTAAGTCGTTCGCTAAAATGAAACAGGTCTCTGATGAACAACTGCTACTTCATCAGTCTCTTGACGGCGTGATCAGTAGGTCAGATAACTATAGGTCAGTAGGTTAAACTGCACTGAGGGGGTGAACTTCCTCGAAAATTTGCGAAGGAGTCAAATAAGATGGATTCTGACCTAAGTTGGTTTTGACGAGATTTAGATAAAAAAAATTCTAAATGGATGTGGTCAATTATCTCGGCAGTCCGCATAGAAACTTTTCAATGAGTGCAGCAAGAAAAAATCTTGATGCCATCGTAAGACGGAGGAGATTTTGGTGAAGACGAACGTCAGATTTCCATTGCGTAAATTAATTGGCATCAGGGGATCTGTGCTTGCCGTCTCCTTTATATACGCAGATGAGAAGAGCATTAAAAAGCTGTTGCAAGCTTTGAGGTCAACGTTGTCACGTGACAGGCGTCGAGCATGTCACTGACTCGCCTTGAAGCTGGCGTCGTAATGCCAAGGTGGAGACAGCAGGACAGCATGTGACTTTATATATATATATATAAAATGTTTATTTTTCATCAGTTCAAAATGGCCTAGCACAAAGAAACATTCCATGTACATCAGTGGTATTTAATTGCTTTCTTGTACGCGCAAAACTTGTAGCTTTTAAACGAGTGCAAGCACCCTGTAATTAATGCGAAGAATTATCTATAAATTCAATTTTTTCAAATGAATACGTGTGTATATTATAATAAAATGGTCTTTTATTGAAGTTCAAAACAGCCTTGCGCAAAAATTATTGCACGTATATCCATGATATTAGCTTTATGAAACGCGTCTTGCTTGTAGCTTCAAACGAGTGCGAACACTTTGCAATTAACGAAAATAATGTTCTATAAATACCGATTAAATTTGAAAAAATCTTTGTACATATTAATAAAAAGTGTTCATTTATATATTTTTGAAATTTATTTCCGCAAAAACTAAAGTACGCATACATGCGGTTTACTGCGTTAGATGCGCCTTTTCAGCACCTACGAAATGAGCCAAGAAAACGGAAAAGCCAAATTTATCGATTTTTTTACCCAGACGCTCCCCTTAAGATTAGTGCTCACTGACACGAGACAAATGTCTGTGGTAACCATAGACACGATTGCGTCACTCAAAGTAATAAATTTTTCGAGCGCTCTCGTTAATTTAGCTTGGCGTTTCAACTCCCACGAAAGTTCGTGGATGCCATGGAGGGACATTTGAATAATTTTACTGAGTCGTATTTCGGTCGACATAATGGAAAAAACTCTTCTTGAACATCTCGGCTAATGAAAAAATTCTTCCACTTTGAAGTTTGAAGTTCAAACTTTTGAGATTTTAAAAAGGAAAATAGACATACATAGATGCCGTATATTGGAAAATGCGAATAGTTCGACTGCCCTGCTGATTATCTTCCATCAACCTCGTTTTTCCAGTGCTTTTGGTAATTCTAATTTGAGGCTAAAACAAATACACAATTATTATCAATAGTCATAAAAATTGTAGATTATTTGTGTAAATATTATTGGTACTTCGAAATAAGATGCATATTTTATGGGACTCATTTATTCTATGAAAAACCTTTGTGGAATTATTTACCATTCAATTTCTTTACCGTTTTTAATAGCAAAATTTTACAGAACAGTACAGCTTACCTACGCTTTCTTTAACAAGAAATGTAAAAAATTGAATTCACGCTTGAAATCATCAGAAAAAACTGCTCTAACTCACGTCGATTCATCACATTTCTGCCTGGTCCCTCCCGTTGGGAAAAACCCGGCGATTCATGCTTCAATATTCCTCCCTTCAAGCCTTCAATACTCAACAAATATTGAACAAATGCATCATATATACTGTGTTAGATTCCTGCCGTGACATACCTACTACCACGCCGCAGCATTTTACAGCCATTGACTGATGTTGTTCGTTGACAACTCGATGAAGGTGAGATCAGGTGCACCGCTGCCAGCTGACGTCAGGTGCGCCGCGCCAGGGTCGTGGTACACCTCCCGGATTTGGGGGAGCTCCTCGAACAGCCGACGAGCGCCCGTAGCGGTGAGGTTATTTCTCGGTAAGACCACACGCAGGCTGAGATGGCAATCAATTCAAGAACTAAGAAATAGTAATTTTTACAGGTAATCTGAGGTATAATTTTCGAAAAGTTGATCGATACAAAGTAAATATGTTTGACTGAAAGAATCACTCGAGTTGGCTACACCGGCTTTAATTGGAGGCTTATATCTCTTCCAATTAATTATATATACCCCTATATCTCCTATATATTGGAAGTATAGGGAGTTTGAGGCTATACCGAAAGCGACAGACATTTGGCTTCATTACATCACAAGATATTATGTAAGAACATTTACATATTGCAATGTTTTTCATAAAGTGGTTATTTCATACTTTGTTTTAAAAATTGTTTATCAAATATTTAAAGTGTTTCTCAACATCATATGAATTCATTTCGGAAGAGACAAATTCTTAGTGCTAGAATGGCAAGCGCTATAGAGTAACAGAAACTGCCAGAAGTAAAATACTAATTAATTCAAATTGAGTTTGTTCATACTCACCGAGAATGCCTGAATTGTTGCAGGATGCCGATCATGCAGTCCAAGTCCTCGTCAAAGAGGTCTGGGAAGTGCCAGCGGGTGACGCTACAACCTTGCTGCCTCAGAGCTGAGATGGCGTTGAGAGGCATTGCTCCCACACAACAAACATCGTCTGAAGAACAGGCCGGACTCATATGAGCGAGAAGGATTTTCTCAGTTAATTTATCCTTCTGTTCAGTATTAAAAGCCTTTGTGATCCTCAGTCAATACCAAGTTAATCATTTTGACGGTAATGACGCGCCCGACACAATTTTTGACGATTTCTCCTAACAATTTACCGATGAAAGGTGAAAATTCAGCGCAAAAAAATCGACTTATAACCGAGGCTACTAGTGATTCAAACTTGCATTGAAGACGTCTACACTGAGTGATGTTTTTTCCATCCTGCTCCCCAAGTTGGCTGCATTGATGGTATGTGGCAAGGTGTAGTTAACGGATCGAACTTTCTTTTTACAACACTTCTCTTTAACTTCACTTCTTGTCTGTCTGTCTGTCTGTCTGTCTGCTACAAATCTTGTAATCGAAATTTAATACACTTCTACTTATCCTATCGATCTGAAATTTTGCACACTTGTGGAAAGTTGGAGACAATGCATGAATCAAATGTCAAAATAAATTATTCTGAAATTTTGCACACTGGTGTGAAATCAGAGGCAATGCACGAATCAATTAACAGAATAAATAATTTTGAGAAAAAAATTATGTATATATAAAAAATGAAAAGGTAATTTTTTTAATTTACGAAAATTAGATGAGAAATTCATTGTACATCTGTAAGATTGAAGATACTGGATTCTTTGGAAGTGTTGTCTTTAAAAAGTAGTTTTTAAACGTATATTATTTCAAGATGCAGATCATCCAGGCCCATAAATGCTAAATCAGTTTGCGTTGTTCATTGTCTCCGCCGTAACAATGGTTAATAAAAGTCTCCGCCCCCTTCAACGTACAGTTGATAGAGATGACAGGGACGTGTTCGTTTCGTTAAGTTATGCTCTCAGTAAATTATGTAAACTTGAACCATAGCGCTGTTATTAACTTAAGGGGAGCGTCTGGGGTAAAATTGATCTCGGCTATTTATTGACGGATCACTCAGAAACTTGGTACACATATGTAAAACAGAAATCTAAGACTTTTTTGATCATGTAAATTTTCCGAAAAAAGTGAAATAAAACGCGAAATTCTTAGAAAACGGCCAAAAAGGGGGTACTGTAGAAATCTATCTATCTCCTAGGATTTTCAAGCTACAACATCGAGACACATATCATTCGATGCGTAAAGACCGTATCTAAAAACGTAACAACCACTTTTTTTAATTTCTCATTTTTGTGGGTGTAGGAGCATTTTTCCAAAAGTTTTCGGAAATTTTTCGAATTTCCCTTCCCTCCCCCCTTTTTCAAAATATTTTCAAAACTAAAACGAACTTGAAAAAAGCCCTAGTTAAGTTTGTAGATCTTTTATTTGCGAATCGAACGGTATATCTCTCATCGCTGTAACTTCAAAACTCTAGGAGTAGATAGGTTTGCAGTGACAATAAGTGTGAATGTTCAGGAGAACGCAACAAAGTGCCGCGCGCATTGCAATAGGCACTCAATGTAGCAAGGATACGAAACTAAACGTTACTGGAGCTTGATTCCAGTCAAGGATGGTGGGAGCGACGACACGCAACCCCTCCCGTACAACTGCAGGTGGGTTACTGAAGCACATCGTCTAGCTATTTATGCATGCTACCGGGAATTATCGCCCACCTAAAATGTGAAAGAACTCCCCCGGCCCCCCCCCCTTTTCGCAAGCTGTCGTGAACGCATAAATCAACGTACAGAGATGATTTTGGTACCGTTGGATAGAACAGAATGTCAGCTTTAGGATGAGACTAAAAACCGGAAAAGCCAAAATACAAAATTTTGCCCCAGACGCTCCCCTTAAAAAATATAACTCAGTACTCACGGCAGTGAGTGACAGAGAGCGCATTTTCTCGTGCATAAATCAGTTTTCATTGCGATTAGAACAGTGCATTAGAGCTAGAGATGTCGTATCTTTGATACAGACATGCCCGCTTCTTAAAATCGACGAAAACGTGAAGTCACGGACGGACAGACGGACAGACAGACAGGCAGACAGACGGACATGGCGAGCACAATAGTGCAGTTTTTCCATATAGAGAAAATACGCTAAAAAAAGTAATAACTTATGATATGCATTGAAATGGTATCCATGCTATTGTTCCATCACCACCGTCACTTATCGTTGCCAAGAAACGGTGAGGTCACCTAAGCTTCTGCTTTTTAAATAAAAAAATTTCAATATCAGTTACAAGGATGGGTTAAATATTAGAAAACTTACCAATTTCAGCAGGGAACGATGCAGGCCATTTGAAGTCGATGTCAAAACGTACCCCGATCTTGCATGGCCTCGCTCTAGTTGTCCCTGTTTGGAGTTGGGAGCCGTGAATCTACCTTTCACACGAAATCCGAGGCAAGTTACCAATAAATATTACATTTTTATGTTTAGATTAATTTATTTTGTTCACTTATTTTCTTGATGATGTAAAAAGTAAATGAAATGTAGAAACGCCAGTTTGCGCTTTGTCCTAACAATTTAGTAACAAACTTGCTTCAGGAATCAAAAGTGCAACATTAGGGATGATGACAATTATTCGGGGTAGAAATTATTGCAACAGATAAAACATTAAGTTATAGCAATTAGAATGAATTAAACATTATTCGGGTAAATTATGAATGGATCTTAGGATACTATCTACCTCTGTGCATATCCTCGCGATGTCGTTTTCTCTGCATTCCGGCGGGAAATCGCTCTTGCAAGTAGGCCAATCTCATGCCTCCCATATCATCAAGGGAGGCGTAAATGGTATCTACGTGCTCCCTGTAAACACAGGAAAATGTGAGAGAATGAATGATCAAGAAACATCACCTCATAAATGAATGGGAAGAATAAGGTACAGTAATTTATAGAGTTTTCAGATCTTTTATGAAGCTGAAATTTTCATTTCACGTCTAGACTTATAAGCTTGAAAATTGAAAAATTCAACTCATATTGGAGCCACGAACGTTAATTGCGTTCCAACCACCAACATGGGAAACTTCTATTGAAAAACACGTTACTACCCGCAGACATAACATGAGTTTACACAAAATCTGATGTTCATTTTATAGGTCCATCCAAGTTACGATGGAAGCCATGCAAGGCGAGATAACGTCAGCGGTGACTCAAGACAAGAATATAGAAGAAACAACTATTGCACTATATAGTAGACTTATAAATATCATAACATGAGCATACGTCATAATTAAACGTGAAGATATCTATGAAAAACATCAATTAGAATACGCATGTGGCATGGGCACGGGTAAAATTTCTTTTAATTTTTCATTTACTCTGCACTTATCCTTATACCATGAGATAATTCACTCCATTTAGGAGCGATAAGCTTTAAGATGTTATAAATTTTGTATTCACTGCATTAGGAGATAATAACCAATTGGTACCAACTATTGGATGCAGATGCATTTGAAAGTTACATTTTCAAGTTTAACAGGTTATCGTTAAATTTGAACATATTGTCACAAAAAAGAAAAGAAAAGAATTATAACTTAAACTGGTTCTTGGAGGTCAGAATCCTTTTGTGTCCTTTCACTTATTAGCGTTTTATTATAATTATTTTTTTATTCACTGATTTTACTAATTTAAGGATCATACATCGCATTTAGTCGTGGGAAAAGGTTCCTCACCCCAGCCTCCTCGCAACGATCTTCTATAATGACAGCGAAAGTATATAAGTAGTTGGCTTTCAATCCTTATCTTCACACGTTCATGTTGAGATTATTTTTGCGAATTGTCAAACTATTGACCAATGTACCTAAAGAATCTGTTGATCATGCCTTCCAAGCCAGCATCCGACTGTCCTGCCGGCCTCCAGAAGTAGTCCAGGGGCAGCAGGCTGATGTCGCCGGTGTGTAGGGCGGCGAGGCGGAGCAGCAGATTCCCCAGCCCCGGGATGGGGCGGGTGTGGGTGGACAGCACCACGAGGCGACTGGGCTTGATGTTGTTGCGCAGGCTGGCGACAGCTCGCTCTCCTTCAGCATGGCTGGTGACTGTCCAAGGCACGCCGTCCTCATACGCTGGAAGCTCATTTGTCTGGAAATTACACGGAAACATTTCATATCGTAATTTATATAGACGAAGAGTAATTCTCTATGAAATATTGGTTGTTCAGTAACATGAATGGGGTTTCAATGTAGAAAAAATTAATTCATGTAAAAAAAGTGTATATTACGCAGATGAACGGTTTCATTTCCCCGCTTTATCTTTCTACTCTCATTTTATATCATTCACATCAAATAAAATTGAATCTTTAGGTATCTCTGAAATGATCTTTCTATTTGTTGAATGGTATACGAATCATTGTAATACATTTAAAGCTAACACATTTGAGTGATATATCATTTATTTATGGATTTATATTACATCGTTTTAATTGGCGGTTAGAATTTTGTTTCAAACCTGCTGGTATGTGGTGGGTATGACCGACCCTGCATGCTCCAAAGTTTCAATCGGTGCTGACTTCTGCTACAACTCATAACTATCTGTCTCAAAGTCACTTTACTCACCTGTAATGAATCACATTTTTCCAAAGCTGCAGACAACCTCGCTTTGATCCCTGGTGTCTCCATATTTGCTGGAGGTTTCAATTTTAGACGTCGAAGCATTTCTTTGCATTCGAGTCGCTTGTTCTCAATCACACCGCTGGCCGAGGCATCCCAAACCTGGAGGTCTTGCTCTGTAGATTTTTTTTGCGCCTGCAGAAAATCCTTCCTTCCTTGAAATTCAATCTTCATTTCTTCAATAGTTCTCAATATATCGTCTGATACGGAGACTAAGTTATTCACGCGCCCGAGTTTATCGTTCATAGCGGTCCGTATTTTGGTCCACGAGTTCAAAACAGATTCATCCTCTTGAAGTAAGTCGTCTATTGGCACAATGTCGTGAGTTTTATGTGCACCCCTGGTGCACGTGAAGCACACGAGTTCCATGCAGTCCACGCACAGGTAATCCAGCGCCTTCCCATGATGGGGGCACGGTGCCTCTGACAGCGAGCTCGAGGCATGTGGGCGAGCCGTGTTTTCTGAAGGAATCAATGCGTAGTTGACCATCATTTGATCGATTCGTTGGGAAAATGGTTTCCTGCATTTTGGGCAATTTTTGGCTCCAGGATGTTTTAGTAAATTTGTAATGCATGAATGGCAAAAAGTGTGGCCGCAGGTCAGGCAAAGCGGCTTGTGGTGGTCCGAGTCGAAGTTCTCGTTACAAACGTCGCACTCTATCGTCGCACTTGCCATCTTGTGAAGAGTTTAAAAAGACTTTCATCTAACTATTATTGAGTAATGTCCAGCAAAATATATATACACTTCACACAAACCATCTGAGTGACAGTTAATGATCCAGCATCTGTTGGTCTAATACGCTTGTTTGATCGCATCACTTCTTTCCTCCAAGAAAAGGCAACTCGTTTTACTCGAATTAATCTAGAAGTTATGATGCTACTGAACAAATAAAGTTTGGGGACTTTTTTGGGGATTTGGTACCCCTGTAGCAGCTGATATCTGTTGATAAAACGGGAGTCTGTTGATAAAACGGGAGGCTGTCAATAAAACGGGAGTCGGATGATAAAACGGGAGTCTGTTGATAAAACTGGAGTCTGTCAATAAAACGGGAGTCGGATGATAAAACGGGAGTCTGTTGATAAAGCGGGAGTCTGTTGATAAAACGGGCGTCTGTTGATAAAACGGGAGTCTGTTGATAAAACGGGAGGCTTTTGATAAAACGGGAGTCTGTTGATAAAACGGGAGTCTGTTGATAAAACGGGAGTCTGTTGATAAAACGGGAGTTTGTTAATAAAACGGGAGTCTGTTGATAAAACCGGAGTCTGTTGATAAAACGGGCGTCTGTTGACAACGTCATGTCAACATCATGTCAACAGGGACAATACAAGGTAATACAGGGACAATACAAGGTAGTACAGAAACAATACAAGGTAACACAGGGACAATACAAGGTAATACAGGGACAATACAATACAAGGTAATACAAGGTAATACAGGGACAATATTCAGAACCCACAGCGCTTCTCTACAATCCTGTATCAATGCAGAACGCGCTGTATTAAACGCGCATATAACGTTGTTCCACACATGCAGTAAGGCTAAGCTGTTCTTGCATGGGTGTTAACACCAAACCGCTTGAACTGCTCCCAACATTTCTGGGACTAACACCTTCACTGTTGACGGAAGAACCACCGCGATTAGCAACACAACCTCTCGCCATCACGGCCGCAGCCCGACTGACGTGTGACGTTTGCTTAGTTCTCATGCACGATTAACACACGATTACCCCGCTCCACGAACTGAGTTACCTACACCCGGCATGTATTACCCTAGATTCTGGACTTGTTACCCATATGCCCATGCCTAATTACTTCCAAATCAAGAGAAAATACCCTAAATCCCAAAATTACCCTGAAACCCAGCAACAGATCAATGGCATCGCGGAACGCATGGCCTGCTGGACAGGATGGTGCACGCGTACACGCGTGTGCGTGTTCGTGTGTTCGTGTACATGTATGCTATTATTCGTGAGCATATCTTCGTGGCCGTATAATCACGTATCGTGCATGCAGATAAATGGGTGTAATATACAGTAGTACAACTATACAGCAGTATAAATATATAACGTCGCCAGGGCCGCCCGTCAACATGCAGGACGTCGACAGGGCCGCCCGTCAACAGGACGTCGCCAGGGCCGCCCGTCAACATGCAGGAAAACTGTTAACAAAATTCCTTGCTAAATCTTGGTACTCTGAACTGTAACTGAGACGCTATTGCTAGGCGCTCGTTGATACGTGACTTTCTGTAAAACAGAACTCAACTTGCGGTTCAACCACCACTCCACCACCACCACCACCACCACCACCACTTCCACCACCACCACACCACCACCTTTGAGGTGAACAGCCTGTCATGAGCGGCACTTGTCGCCATTGGCTTCCAGTGCTACGTGGCCCGTGGTTTTATTGGATGCGCACAGCATTGGTCCAGCGGCCGGTACAGAGGAGGTGTCTTGTAGCTCACAGCAATGGCGCACTGAAGCTCTGCCCATCTCCACCTATAAGGAACTGAATTAATAGCTCTTATAATAGTACCATAATATAACAATACAATATCTTATCTTATAACGACCATTATGCTAATTTGTGTTTGTTATACTTGTGAACTTATTACTAATCAGTATTACTGAGCAGTGTTCATACCTAAATTAGTATTAGGTGGCAGAATGATATTGTTTAAACTCGAGTGGTTAATGACCAGAGAATTTATTGATTTAAATTTTTTCGCAAATTTTCGAGGAAGTTCACCCCCTCAGTGCAGTTTAACCTACTGACCTATAGTTATCTGACCTACTGATCACGCCGTCAAGAGACTGATGAAGTAGCAGTTGTTCATCAGAGACCTGTTTCATTTTAGCGAACGACTTAGCCTTGTGTTGACTCAGACTTTGATAAACTAATGTATATGAATAAAATGAATTCAGAATGTTCTGATTTTGCCTAGTATCTATTCATGCGCAACGACTCTTTCAAATTTTCCACATTTACTGTACACCGTTAATTCTCTAGATTATTATCCTCTGTATTAATTCCTATCCAAGTTAGCTTAATTTTCTACTTTGTTAGTACTTTCGAGTGTGTTGCTGTGTTTATCTAGAGAGCAAAGATTTTTTTAGCGCATTCATAACGATTTGATTTACGTCGTCGAATGTCTCTATTGGAATTTATTGATCGGCGCTTCATTCTTGTTTGCTGCATTTTTTACCAGTTGAATTCTTTTTGTTTATTGTACGTTCTTAGATTATGATTTCTTTGCCTGCAATATAAGCTGTTGTTGTCAGACTCAGTATACAAGTCGTTCGTGTCAAATTGAGGGTCCAATTTCCCCGCGGTAGGGAGGTCGTTATCATGAATCTGAACTTTGTTACTTTTAAGATTTCTGACTATGATGAGACAGGAATATTATTTTTTAGGAATATTATTATTATTACGACAGGAATATTATTATTTTTTTTTTGTCTAAATGTTTTATCCATTAGTAACTCATGCTACATGCATAGTTCATTGACATGCTTCGTATTGCGTCAACTTGTCATTACGTTTATTTTGAATAGCACTAAATTAGGGAGCGTTAACTGTTTCGTTTTGTTTTTGTAATAAAGATTGAGAGCGATCCCAATAATTTCCCGTAGGGAGGAATGTGTAAGGAGACGATGTATAATACCACCATTCGACCTTAGATAATTCTTCATTTATAACTTCTTTGTTAAAAGATAATCTCCTTCACTACGATATGTTCATAAATATATACTTGTGCTGGCCTTCCCTGTTTATCAAGTCACGTCTATTGTGACGTAAAGTGGCGAAGCTATAGATAAGCTCTGTCTCGTGCGATTGACTGCAGTTTTGGGCGAGGACCGTCGGTTTAGCCCATTGCTCATGTTCCTATCCAACAGAGTAGAGATTGACAAGCGTATATCCTCTAAATTTATTCCTACTTCAATGGGACGCCGAAGACATCAATGTATAAGCTCCCATTTATTACCTTGTATCGCTATAGGCTGTGAGCTGAAATTTGATCCTAATAAAATTCATATAATCGTTGCGCTATCTTCACTATCCTCGAATCATCGCCTCAACTGGACCAACCCTTGGGTCCTACTTGATTACTGTTCATACAAGACGTGCACAGAAACGCACATCGTACATTAGAGAAAATGATTAGGGCACAAAAACATTTGCTTCTCCTGATAACATTATATGTAGTATCTGTTGAGAAGCTAGAAGGCTGTAAGTTGATGAATATTTTTTAATTTGTGGATTTATGAACAAAACTTTTCATTTCAAATACCCAGCCCATGTGAGTAAAGGACGGCTATCTGGGCAAACCTGCTCCAACCCAGATTTTAGGCCTGTAAGAAAGATTTCAATTGCACTTCTCGTCACTAATTGTGAAATACTATTTCATGAAATACCATCTTTTTCCATACGAGTCCCATCAACAGCAGTTAACTGTATGATGAAGTTAGCGTACTTCTTCAACGACACGGTCATCACGCCCTATACGTCTATACTCAGTTATTCGGTTGAATTCTTGAACCAACTGCACAATAAGGATTTTATAAGTGCATTAGGGACTTCTGATAATAGAAACGGCTTGCATAATACCACTGTTCCATGCAATAAATGAAACTGAAAACTCCAAGAGCCACTGGAATTGCATCTAGTCGAAGGCTCATGAAAGAGTCACGCTGAATTAAACATACAACGAAAACAATCATAATATGTTCATTGTTGAATTAAAGTTAAGTAGCATTTTACAGATTACCGAATTTTTATGATATATTTTCATGATATATTATGAACAATTTATGATATATTTTCAAGCAAACCTTATTGCTTATGAAGTCACACAACGGCAAACAAAATGACTGCGCAAAACAGGGAACACATTCTGATTCAATTTAATTCACCTGATGAGGGTCGGACAAGCACGGGTACTGCTCCTTCATGTCTTTCAGAGACGGAACTTCGCTGATGATGTACCGCCGCCGATCTGGGAACGTGCACTGAAGAGAAGTATTGATAGCAAGGTGGTTGGGAATCTTATTTTTGCACTTCATCTTCATATATTCAATGTGAGCTGCGATGCTGGCGTCCTTCAGGCTCTTCACGAGCCTGAAGGAAGTTGGCACATCCAAAAGCCAGGGGATGTATCATTTCCGGTGACAATTCAGTCTTATCCGTTTATAACATTTTGATTTTATACTTCATGCACTCAACCTTAGGGAGATTGCTATCCACCGTTCTTCTCATATTTCAAAACTTATGTGAAAGTTTGTACTTCCGGTAAGTCTGAAAAGTTCGAATAATTTAGTAAAATAAAGTTTCAGCTAAATAAATCATTATTGAATAGTGGACGAAACTTCCACCAAAATTAATTCAACCAATGCGGTTTTAACAAATAATTTCTATATCACTGCTGCACGATCAAGAAATTCAATCAAAATGCATCAAGCATCCAGACAATTGCATGCATTCACATTCACTGTAGATCCAAAAGACAGACTAGTCACTTCACAATGAAATCAAACGGTAGGTGAGCTTATAATTAATGATGCAATACAAATCACTTCAGCAAATCCGTGAGAAAGTCCATTGCCAAGGTGAGGATACATTGACAGCAGAGCCACAATGACAGACTTGTACTGCCACGGAGTGGGATATTTGCACGTTGGAATAAGTATGTCACTTAAGCAGCAAGGAAATGTTCAAATCATACGGTTCAAACATGACCCAAAACTGGATTCAGGGTCACATCCCAGTGTTAATTAGCAAAAATGAATGGCTCTCGATCATGAAGCCCTGATTTGAATCCTATCGAATTTTTAGTGTGGGCTATTTTAAAGTGTATGGGTCTGCCGAACACCTCATGATTCTTTGGATAATTTGAAGTCTAAATTGAAAGAAGAATGGAACTTGATCCCTTAAGAAATGCTGCCAGTCTGCTGTGAAGCTCTCCAGCGTAGGTTGGAGGCGTTATAAAAATAAGGGTGAACATATTGAATAAACATGTTGACAATATTAATATAGGTAGTCAGTTCTTGGCTATTACCTCATCCAACAAAAAATCAATTCACCTGTTTGTTTCATTAAGAAAATAGAAAACATACGTTGCCATAAATATGGCGAACCCTATTTAGAAGGCAAAAGAATTGCCAGCTCCTGCGTTCCACCAGAATAAAGTAGACAAAAAATGTTAATAATGAGTTCCAACATATCGCTGCGATGAACAGAAAATTCATCTTAAAAAGAATTAAACTAATTATAATGTAGTTTCCTGCAGCAAATCTTTCATGTGTTACTTGAAAGTGTTCACAAAATAAATATTTTACTAATTCATAAAGTTACTTACGTTGTAAAACAAGTCACTGCCTCATACAAATGCTGGACAATAATTCTTTGATATGCAGCCAGAAGAGTTTGCTTAACCTTCAAAGCTTGGCGTAGAGCAGGCTGAAATCTTTGGTGTCTGGTGTGGAATCTTGAACACAGTGGGCCAATGCATGCTTTGTATTGGAACTTCCACTGGACATGCTTTCTTGTCCACAGTGGCCTTTGATGGACCACGGGTTGATGCTTAATAGGACCGGGTTGATAGAGTTAATCGTAATATACTGTTCTAAATGAGTCTTGGAAGTAGAAAGATCACGAAGTTCTAGTATAGTATAGTACAGTATACTGTAGTTCTAGCAAAGCTGAAAACCAAGAGGGAAGCCTTCCAGTACTATTTACAGAAACGTAGCGATGCTGATTGTAACCTATATGATCAAGCTAAAGAAATATTTGTACGCTAGCTCGAAGTGCAAGATAAATGACGGTATTTCTGATTTGAAAGTAGATCAACGAAAAATACCCTCTGATGAGGGCAAAACTAACGTTCATAATCAGCTTTTTGCAGTAGCAAATTCACTGAAGAGGACTTGAACAGTATTCCAGCTGTTGAGGAGCGTCCAATTGGCTCTAAATTAACAAGTTTTGAAATAGAAGTGGTTCTCAAGCGCCTGATCGCTCTAAATCCTAAAAGACATGTGGACCGGACGGCTTCAACCCCAGATTACTCAAAGAGTTAGCAACTGTCCTAGCCGGCCCTCTGACGTCACGTTTTTTCGAAAATCTTTGATCGAAGGGATCTTGCCGGCTGACTGGAAAGAAGCTCATGCAAGTGACACCATTTGTTCAAAAAATGTGACAAAAGCTGCCAGGGCAACTATTGCCCTGTCAGTTTGACAAGCGACGCTTGCAAAGTAATGGAATCTGTTGCAAGTGATCGATTGATCGATCAATTGACTGTTAATAATCTCCTATTGTCGGTAGATCCTGCACCACTAACCTCTTCTACTCTGAATGAATGGACCTGCCTGCTGGAATGAATTGAAATCTTTGGGAATTGAGAGTATTGTACTCAAATGGATCAGATATTTTCTAGTAGAGAGACGACAATGTGTCAGTATTAATGGGTCCGTATCAGACTGGACCTCGCAGTGCGCAGCGGCGTGCCACCATGAAGCGTTCTCGTGCCTGTTTTATTCGTTGCGTTTATAAAATATCTGCCAGAAGCTGTGTCTAGCGTAATGCTCGATGTATGCTCTCGACACAAAAATTTATAATACAGTGAATACGTCGCAAAAATACAGTTGCAAGATGATCTTGGCAGGGTAGTTGACTGGGGTGATAGGTGACAGCTGCGTTTCAATGCTGATAAGTGTATGTAAAGTAGTTCACCTTGGTAAGAACAATGAACAGCAAGATTACAGTATGAGAAGAAATGGTTGCAAGGAAAGAGTGATGGTAGCGAAGCCGACAATCAAAAAAGATTTAAGAGTTTATGTCGACAATAAGTTGAAATTGAAGTTAATAAAACCAATTAACGGCTTGGACTGATATAACATAACATAGTGATGTCGACGCTGATGAGTAGGCCTGATGTGGCCTGTCGCAGATTCTTTTACTTTTCGTGACTTGTTCACAGAAGATCTAAAATCGTGTCATTTGACCGGATCTTTTCAGGACTGACGATAGTTCAGTCCTGAACCTTCCAGTCTTGGTGTTTGTAATAGCTACTAGACTTCCACTGGGTTCGATATGGTGCTAGGCATTTCAACTCTGAACATATATTTTTCCACAGCTTTATCTAGTCTGTTCTTGAACGCGTTCATACTCGAAGCGTCAACAATGCCATCAGGGAGGCTGTCCCACTTGTCGGCGACTCGAAGCGTGAAGAAATTTTGTCGCATGGATGTGTTACAACGCAGTTTTTTAGTTTATAGCCGTGGCCCCTGGTGTTGGTTCTTGTTTCAAATGCTAGTTATCCATCTGGGACCTTGTATAAACCGTGGGTATACTTGTATACATCAATGAGTTCACCACGCAGACGTCGATAACTGAGGCTTGGAAGCTTCATAATCTTTCTTCATAGGACTTGCCCTTCAATCCTGGAATTATCCTTGTTGCACGTCTTTGAACAGTCTCTATTAAATTTTTGTCTTTTTCAAATCTCGGTGACCACACAGTTCCAAACTCTAGATACGGGCGCACGACAGCTACAAACAACTGCTTCATCGCTTCTGCATCTTGAACTCGAAAGAGCGTCCGATTAGTCCAAGAAGTTTGTTGGATGTATTAGCTTGCGTTTCAACATGCTTAGAAAATTTCGGCACCTTGTCAACATAAACTCCGAGACCTTTTTCCACACTAGACTTTTCAATCATTACACTCTCGATGCAACCATGTTTTCTCATACTGTTATCTTGCTGTTCATTGTTCTTCCCGGGGTGAAATACTTTACACTTGTCAGCATTAAACCGCAGCTGCCACGTATCAGCCCAGTTAACTAAACTGTCGAGATCGTTTTGCAATTGCGCTTTATTTGATGCATCCTTCACTGTATTATAAACTTTTGTGTCGTCGGCATGCATGGAGCACACGCTGGACAATACTTCTGGCAGATCGTTTATAAAAGCAACGAACAAAATAGGCCCAAGTACGCTTCCTTGTGGCACGCCACTGCGCAATGATGCCCAATCTGACACGGTCCCGTTAATACTGACACGTTGTCGACTACCTACTAGAAAATCTCTGATCCGTTGGAGTACGTTTCCCTCAATTCTCAAAAACTTCACTTTACGCAACAGCCGCTCATGCGGAACACTGTCAAATGCCTTGGCAAAATCGAGGTACAATGCATACACTAGCTCCCTTTCGTCCAGCTGGTGAGTCCAATCGTTCAACGTAGACAGTGTGTTAGTGGTGCAGGCTCTACCGGCAATAAAACCATGTTGACAATCTGCTATAGGAGATGGTGAACAGTCAAGTGATCGATAATCCTATCCCTCACAACAGATTCCATTAGCTTACAACAACACTTGTCATGCTGACAGGGCGATAGTTAGCGGGGCTGCTTTTGTCACCTTTTTTGAACAATGGTGTTACTTGAGCTCCTTTCCAATCTGATGGCAAAGTTCCTTCGTTCAAGGTTTTGACGACGTACGAGTACCTATAGATGTACAAGCGATAGAGCTGTAGTTTGTCGCTGCCGTGCGTCCGAACCTAGAGTTGGAAACGCAGTGTGATCTCTAAACCTTGAAAAGGACAAAAATTTTAGTTGAAAGTCTTCAGAGACGCGCAACAAGGATAATTCCGGGATTGAAGCGCAATTAATATGAAGAGATATTAATGATTATGAAGCTTCTAAATCTATGTTATCGGCGTTTGCGGGTCGACCTCATTGAAGTATCCAAGTATACCCACGGTTTATACAAGAACCCAGAAGTATTACTAGAATTTGAAACTAGAACCAAGACCAAGGGCCATGGCTATAAACTAAAAAACTGCGGTGTAACACATCCATGCGACAACATATCTTCTCACTTCGAGTCACCGACATGAGGAACAGCCTCCCTGATGACTTCGTTAACTCTCCGAGTATGAACACGTTCAAGAACGGACTAGACCAATGGTTCCCAAACTTTTTCAGGCTGGCGCCTCCTTTGGCTCCCCAGTGAATTTCTAGCGCCCCCACAGACACATATAAAAACGAACGCCTCTCTGTTGATATTTAGTACGCTGCAATTTTAAAAGAGAAAAGTTAAACACATATATGTCTTTCAGAAATACAACCCCATTTAGTAAACCAATATATTTGTTAGCATGCAGTTTTAACAGTAACAGCAATAGAAACCTAGGACGTCTCACACAAATTTACGGCCGGACTCGTGGCCGGTCTAACGGCCAATTTCCAAATTCAATTATCAAAAAATATCTCTCAAACTAATGAACGCAGCACGAAGAAACTTGGAACACATATTCATTATGACACACGGTGATGTTTAGCTCGAGAAAAATGTCTAAATTTCACCTTCATTCGTGAGTTATATGGCGATTTGGGCCGAAATTCGCAGTGATCAATGAATTTTTTCCAAACTACTTGAACTTGAACTTGAACTCGTCGGATGGTTGAGGCCTCTAGCAAGGCCTGTTCATCTCTTCAAAGTCGAAGCCAACCCTATTCAATGCAGGACCCTAATTCTGACATTCTGGTTCATATAGTGATGTCAGGACCCTCCAGTAATAGTCAAGTAAGTTTTTGAAAGAGTTCACAGATATAGCCGAGACCACACTATCAGGCAGGTCGTTCCACGAGTCGACAATCCTGCGCGAAATGAAGTTTCCTCTCACGTTAAGCCGATATTTGCTCTTATACAGCTTCATGGAGTGACCCCTGAGTCGCGTTGTAGTGGCCAATGAACGTTGGGTGCTGAACGCTGTAGTACCCGTGCAGGTATTTGTAAACCTCGATCATGTCGCCGCGCAAGCGTCGGTGTTCCAGACAAGGTAGTTTCAGCAACCGCAGCCTCTCGGGGTAAGGCTTGTCCCTCAATGAACCCAGGAGCTTCGTTGCCCGCCTTTGCACATCCTCAATGTCGCAGTGTCCGTACTCCAGCAGCGGACGGACAAGACTTTTATACAGTTGTACAAATGTATGCTCAGTCAGATGGTCAAATGACCTGCGAATTATGCCGACTACCTTGTTTGCTTTGGCGGTGCAATAGGCCACGTGCTCCTTGAAAACCAGCCCAGAGTCCATCATCACTCCCAAGTCCCTCTCCACCCCACTTTCCCTCAGTTCAAGCTGTATTATGTCCTTTTACACGCCGTTTTACGTTGGGTCTTTGACGCCGAGTCCCATGTTAAAATGGAAGACGCTGCTTAAGCACATTATTGTAGACATCGTGGGATGTGCGACGATAGAATTATACTATTGGTATTGATATTAAAATGTAGGGGGCGTAAGGAAACTTCTGGTTTGAGGAAGATACCCTAGTAGCCTAGTAGGGCAGCATGGGCTCCTGGACTACAGTATAGCTTCGTCGCAACCGACCTGAGATAAATTTACAGACGTTATCATGACGCCTCACCCTGATACCAGGCTCTACGGGGTAGACCTGAGACATGTGGCAACGACGCCACCTCTACGCCCGCATAATGGCGTGGGGAGAGCGCACACCTCACCTTCACGGCTTTGATGTAATCGCCACCGCTCAGCAGGCGAGTCAGTATGGAGACCCAGGAACTACCCCGGGGGTAGGCCGAGGCCTGGGTCAAAGCCCCGCCACCATGCATCGACGGTATAGCCCAGGGCTGCATCATTAACTATATAGGAATTGTTTTCCATATATATACCCATTCATGGCTCTATCATGTCACCATTAGGCCTATGGCTTCATATTTCTCGGACGTCACGCAAACTTTTAGCTACAGCTTTAAGATATAATTTGTACAAAGTTATATGTACATGTAGCTCTAGCATGTTACTATAACACATGTGTTTATGTAGATGCCTGCGTTCTTAAAAAGTTACAGAAAAAATTGTCTATATAAGCGTTCTTGGTCGGCTTAGTCATGCTTTAATTTTTCTCCTCCAGAATCACATGAATTGTATCCAAAATTACGGCTCCTTTTCAGTATAAAAAAAAATTCTTCCAGAAGTCGTCCGGGCGAATTTCCGTGAAGCCACCGAGGTTAAGCTGAACGAAGAGGCCTCCAAGTGTCTCAAGTATGCCCATGAACAAAATATGTATGACAAAATAATTCAAAGTTGTATGGCAAAATAATTCAAAGTTACAGTAACGTTGCAGTAGCAACTTTGGAAATTGGGATTGTGTATTTTTGCATTCACATGTAAAAAAAATTTTTATCGTATTAGAGCGGTTCTTATAAATTAGTGGTCGAGGGCAGCTTTAAATGTATGATAAAATAATATATAATTATATATAATATATAATAAGATATAATACAAAATATATAATAATAGTATATATTATAATATAATTGTATGGCAACATTTAGGATGGAATTATTTTGAGCGACATTGAATGACAAAATAATTCAATCCCAATTTTCATTTGTCATACTAGGGATTGAAAATTGATTGTATGACATAATAATTCAATCCCAATTTTCA
>NW_025931717.1:0-2874 GCF_000764305.2 Hyalella azteca | reverse complement strand
CTGTAACGACAAAAAATATACATTTAAAGAGCCGTACATGCATGATATAAACCAGAGTTTATGTCATGAGGACATCAAAAGTCCGCCATGAAGAATATCATAATATAATTGATTTTATTTTCAATTGGCTTGAAATCGAACCCTTAGTCGAACTGCAATAAAATGAGTCACACACCAAGTCAGGCAAAACCTGCAATCGACAGAAACGGGTGGTCACGAGGGCTTGTTCTTTGCCATGGCAAAACTTCCAGAAATTTGGCCTCCTCCATGACCCTCGAAGTTTTGAAGACAGTCCTATTCAGAAGTAATTCAATCTTGCGCACAGTTTCCCCATGCGACGATAAAGTCACTTATAACCTTCCAAAGTTCCAAAAGAAGTCTTCTTCACCGCATTCCTCGTGTAGAAAATCAAAATGTATGCTTCTAACGATGTGTTCCAACAGAATCTTCGGCAGCAACAAACGGCTACTGGTTAGGCGCAAACAGCTTGTCGGCGTCACGCGTCTGGCAGTGGAGCGACGGCTCGGCAGTACAAATGGGCGCTCCTTATTGGGCGGCTGTGAGTGTACGCAATTGTCATACAAATCCTAAATAATCTGCCCACCTTACAACTGACAACTTTGGTGATCAGAATTCTTTGAACATGACGAAAGCGAAAACTTTTACTCAGAAGCCTCCTATACCGTCAATAAGCAAATCAAGTCCGACTCCACATTCACGGCATCCTGCCAGTGGCTTTTTCTGACCATACCACTAGATTTTCAAGCCATCATCTACTAGGTCCCCAAACAGTCACTAAATGCGTCGGAAATTAAATCATCTGGCCCAATGGTTTTAAAAGCAATGGTCATAACATAACTCTTTACATAATTTCTACACAGGACATGTCTATTTACGCCAAATACCTCCGGGGATCGCTGTCATGAAATTTCACGTCTCAATATCAACCTCTGTCAACAAGACATGAACTGCTGGCTTGTCGGACTCAACAAGATTTCAAATTATAATAATGTTATCACTGAACAAGTCAAGAGACTCGAAAGACATTAATATTTTGGTCTTTCAATTGATTTTGAAGGCAACAAGAATTCCAATTTTAAAGAGATACTGCCATACTAGCCCATTAAACACCGTGATCCTTCAAGACTTTGTATGCCACATTGCTAGGAACAAGTTCTGGTGGCATGCAGTTTCTTATTTTTCTATTCATCAGAACACTGTGAGTGTGGAGAGAGAACCCAGCAGCCTCTCCCCCTCAAATGTGGAGGAGAACTGCGCTCTGATCAGTCCTCATCGTGGTTGGTCAGTGCACGATTACCCTTGCGAAGAGGCGGGTGTGTATCCTGTGTGCTCTAGGATCCCTATTCGCGGTGAGTAAAGGGAACCTCCAAGTCAAGGTAAAAATATTAAATGAATTAGAATTTGATTTTAAATGATGATTTTTTTCTCTTCCTTCTGATTATTTAATCTCTTGATAAACTTTAGCCCCTAAGGGTTTATTTTGAATCATTAATCGAGAAATATATTTAAGCATAACCGTTTATCAGGCATATGTTAATACGCCAGTGTCCTTCTTGTACTCTACACCAGTTAATGTACGCATGCAGGCTTGTGCGCACATCCATTCGTGCTCGTGGGTACGCAGTGCGTGCACGTGATCCAGGCAGAACATCACTGGGGCGCCGCACGCACCCAGTGTGGACATATCGGTGGAGATTTGATCATTTTGAACGACTGTGATCAGTACCGCAAGGTTAACCTTTACCTCACCAAGCAAGGTAAGCAGACCGGATATTTCATGTATTTTTATAGCTTAACCCTCAGCACCTCCAACTTCAAAACCTTGAGGCTAAGATCAACTCCAACTTGGCTATGTAGGACATTTGCCCACGCATGTGTTCAGAAAAATATGAAAGAGTTACACCACTCTGTTTTGGTTAAATACTTATAAATGAAGTCGGATTATCTAGCGATCAAGTTTCCCATCGGCCAAGCAATATAACGACCCGGGAATCAAGATTTGAATCTCAAAGACTTGTATCAAGCTTGTTTCAAGCATTTTCTTACTTTTTTTTGTCGAGGGACTTCCTTGGCCTTGCAGCAGTTTTGTTGGTAAACGTGTTACCAAATATTTTTCATTGATAGAGTTGCAATACAGCGTCCCCCCTACAGGTTACAGACCCATTGGATTTTGGATCGGCGGCTCAGATGTGGCGGTGCAGGGGCAATGGCGCTGGATTGACGGTTCACCGATGTCCATGGGACTCCCGTACTGGGGCAATGTGAGCAGACGTTATAGTGTGATATATACATATGTATGTATATATAATACACACAGCTCTATGAAGCCTATACAAGTTGGTAAATGCATCGTTTGGCACAGTTATGACGCATGTTTGCATATGCTCCACTTTGCACAGAGCGGTCAACGTCGATTTATCTAAGATGAATCGAACTCAAGTTACGTCTCTTTATCTTTTGATATTAAGATCCCTACAGGCAACAGGTACATAGGTTTTATTTTGTCACCACCTACTGTCACGTTGATGCCCCACCTCAATCACATCTTCTTGAAAGATAGCACGAAAAGTTCGCCTCTTGCCGAGGTTTCGAACCCGCGAGTCAGTGTGTCTATTATTGCTGAGTAATTCGGTCTCTCAGTACTCCTTAAATGATATATTTTTGAAGTAAATTATTCTTTAAAAAACAATAATTTACGAAAAATAGATGAGAAAGTTCACAATGTAAAATTGAATACCAAACCCCTCCGACAGAGTGGTGAAGGTGAACCAGAACCCGACGAGCCCGGCGTAGAAAACTGCCTGGAGCTCAGTTCTGTGTGGATGTATCGCTTCTCCAACACTATGTGCAACA
>NW_025931716.1:49369-166036 GCF_000764305.2 Hyalella azteca | reverse complement strand
CGTCGTAGCCATCGGCAAACGTCCTGCATCGAAGAAATCGAGTTTTTAGGAGAGTTATCACGGGAACCAGTATCTACACCCCAAAAATCACGTACACCAGGGAACGCGGACTGAAGACGTCCGTTTCTGATCTTCGCCGTCACTTAGCCTTGGGGAAAACTCGCCACCGCTGCGTAGTGGCCTCGCCGTCTACAAATTTTCGGTGATGTACTCCGGGAAACTGTTAGAACTATCTTATTTTCCGTAGAATCAGAGAAGTGAAATAACTGGGTAAATAGGTCGGGATAGGATTTTATGTTTTCGTGTAAATCGTGCTCTGCCGACTGTCCCATTTGTATTAGACTAGATTTTTCCTATAATATAGTAACTATAGAATTTATCTCCATGTGTTGTCATTGTTCCTTTGCTAACTAGTTCGCTGTTCTGACTTTGAGAACCGTAAATCACGTGCCGTTTACCGCCACTCTGGCATAAAGTCAACCTGGTCAATTCTACTATTTATCAGAAGGTAGAAAGTCGATGAGTTAACTCAATAAATTTACGACGAAAAATGGTATTTCAGATTTAAATTTGTGGCCAAGTAGAAATTATTAACGATCTCGAAAAGAGGTAAATAATAGTGAGAATTAGGAAGTCTTAGACTTTATAACAAACCCACAAACCAAGTTTTTTTATTCACATCGACCCAACTTCTCGGCTTTCAAGGGAGCAATTAATTAATGTCCATTGTAGTCAACCATTTAATAATCCAGGTTTAAGTCCAAGCTCTGAGCTTTCCTGAAATCAAAAACTAAGTATAAGAAATGCTAAAGATACTTGTTGAGTATTTACAATGATAATACATGTCCACTAATACATACATATTAAAACAATATACACTTCATAACTATTTTGAATAATATTTACACTTGACAGTCAACACATCAACAGCCTACAGTAACAACAATATACACACCTCCTTCACGACTCCGTCCGACACAATGACTAATCTAGAGCTCCTAAAGTACGGACGTTAACGAGATGTTGGTTTCCTCTGAACATAAAATTATAGAATTCAATTGTCTTATTTAAAACCTTAACAATGCTATCTATGACGTTCGTTAACAAAACTTAGTTGAAAATTTATGTTATAAATTTAAATTCCATCTAAATTTATTAATTAGATTTTATGATATTCATCATGTATATAAGTGATTAACTTCGGTTTATATTCAATGACAGGATGATCCATTGCTTCCATCTTGGCCTGATGAAGGTTTTTATGTTCAATATGATTTTTTGGCTGGATTGCTGCGTATCACTTTTGATGGAAATAATTTATGTCCTGCAAATGAATTCGACATCTGAATTGTCCTCTTGATTTGAAAAATGATTGTTAAAGCGCACTGCAAAATTTCATTTATTTCCTATATTGCCAAACATGTGTAATTTGAGTCTCAAGGCTAGGGACAATTCTATTGAAGAAATGTTGCGCTCTTTAGTCGTAAGAAAGATAGTTACTGTAAGTTAACGACGGATTAATAAACACATTGCATCACATTGCAGTCACACATCTTATCGATTCGTCGGGAAAATAAGAAACATTGCATATTGAAACAAATATTATTGATACAGATACAATCCGGTCAAATGTTTATTCCTACTATTGGCTAAATTATGTATACAGTTGTCGACATGAGAATCATTTACAATTGTCAACATAAAATCAACATTTAATTAGAGGTCAATCTGATGGTATTATTATTTTGACTTCTAATCTCTTAGTAGGTTCTTCATTCCACTTGATTAATTCTGGATTCTGTTATTTTCCTATTGCAACGCAATTCGAAATGATTCAAACTTGCTAATAACAAACTTATACAACGTGCAAATATCCGAATAAACATTCAACCCAACTCAAAACGCGTTCAAACTAACCAAATTAACACGTTCAAACTAACTCAAAATACGATCAATCTAACTAGAAGCACGATCAATCTAACTCAAAACATGCTCTACCAATTCAAAACACGCTCAATCTATCTAAAAACGCTTTCAAGCTAACTCAAGACATGCTCAAAACATGCTCAAAAAACGTTCATCAAGCACCGCGGAGTTGCCATTCCATCCCTTGAAAGAGAAACACCAGGCGACCTCCGCAACGGAACTCGTTTATAGCTGAGCATCAAACGCTGCTGCCGTCGACACACCGCGGAGAAGTGCTATTCACTCACATGCAGACAAGGTCAGTGTAATTCTATATAAGTTGGTAATGTCAGACTTGTTTTGAAGCTGCATGACGCTATGAAGCTGTGGGTATATAGTGGTAGACTACATGCAGGGTCTTGATCAACAGCACACATAACATAAACATACTCTATTGCACACAAAATTGCATCATATTAAGATACTTTTATTCCATTGAACGTTGCACATGTTCTTTTACAGAGACTTGATAAACGAACAATGGTAAATTTTCCTATCAGAGAGACGCGTTTAACAAGACACGTGATTATGCCTTCTGGTCTATGCTTATATATAATCAGAGGTGGGCAGTTGCGCGCTACATGTAGCGGCCGCTACATTTTCAGTAGCGGTAGCAGTAGCGGCGCTACATTTAAGGCAATGTAGCGGTAGCGGTAGCGCCCGCTACATATTTAAGTAGCGATACGAGGTTTTGCCGCTACAGCGCTACCGCTACATTTATAGATAAAGCCTTTAGATTTTACTTAATAGTAATAAATATTATTTAAAAACCAGCATGATACATGTATAATATAAATTACAGAATAAAACTGTACGAAAGATTTCGGTGTAATGTTGTCAACCTCAGCCTGTTACTAGTGTCAACATGTTAGTTGTTACTTGCTAAGTTACCAGTTACCACTTATACGTATTTTTTTCATGTTTCAGTTTGCTTACAGTTATTTTTACAAAGTTATTTTTATGTTTCACCTTCCCTACATGGATGTCTACTTTAATCTACCGATCTCAAAAATAATCTACACATATATATATATACAAATAAAAGACAGATTTTTTATATGTATATGTTTATAATTTTTGAGATTGGTAGATTAAAGTAGACATCCATGTAGGGCAGGTAAAACATAAA
Organism: Hyalella azteca; assembly: GCF_000764305.2. NCBI lineage: Eukaryota > Metazoa > Arthropoda > Malacostraca > Amphipoda > Hyalellidae > Hyalella > Hyalella azteca. Next base: position 162,942 of record NW_025931716.1, on the reverse strand, counting down.
AATAATTGTAACTTTTATTTACTGTATCTAACCCGTACTAGTTCGGTTAGGTTAATTGATATGTTTTGCATTGATAAAGTTGCATTGATATGTTTTGAAAATATTTTATTATCATTAAATGTTTATGAGTAGATCCGAATAGCAGAACAATAAATATTTAGAGATTTCCAATAATTTTGGCCATTGTAGCGGCTAATGTAGCGGCGCTACATTTTACTGTAGCGAGCCACAATCTAGTGGGTGTTGCTGTAGCGGAAGCGCCCGCTACATTTAGAGCATGTAGCGGTAGCGGTAGCGCAGCCCAGCTCTGTATATACATGCTCTTTCCAATCGGCCCATCCCTAAGCTTACCGCGAATCCTTACCTCGGAACACTTTCTAAAACAGTCTTAAATTCTAATCATCATCAATAATAAATGCAAAACACATATATTTAGTGATGATAATGATTTGATATAATATAGCAACTCGCTATTAAAGTATTTTTGCAGAAATGATGGGAAATAGTAAGTAGAGCCTTTTTCCGTTTTTTGGATGTTGCCACATGAAACGATTATAAACTGAAAATTTAATTTCAAAACGAATTGATCATTGTCACATTTTTTTGTGTGCTACACGTAACAAAAAAAAAATTAAATTAAATGTTGCCAAAATTAATCGCTTAGGCCAGCTCAACTTCAACGAATGAAACGATTATAAACTGAAAATTTAACTTCAAAACAAATTGATCATTGTCACATTTTTTCGTGTGCTACACGTGACAAAAAAATTAAAATAATCGTTAGTTAAACATGCCGTCGTTTACCGGTAGTTAATTATTCTATCCAAGTTAATAGAGAGTCTCCGGAAGTCTCTTAAGCTCTCCACTTTAGAGCTGAAAGATTGAGATTGATGAAAGAAGAATCAATAAGAAAATCGTAATACTCGTAAGAAAGTAAGAAAATCGTTTAAAACTAGGCGTATTGTAAGCGGGAAAAATTCATAAATCCGATTTTGCCTCTAAGTTCCAATTCCGGCCAATTTTTGCCGCTTACAATACGCCTAGTTTTAAACTTGCTAAGTTTTTGGTACCTGTTTTAAACTGTCTCACTACTAATAAGTATACTGTAGACAATTCTTATACGTTTGTGGACCGCTTAAAGGATTTTACCAACGTTCAGGACCTAACTATGGCCTCTTTTGATGTGGAAAATTTATTTACTAATGTGCCTCTTCGTGAAACCATAGATATATGCCTGAATTCTTTGTTTAAGGATGTAAATGACCTCGTTATTTTACCCGCTTGAAATTGTAAATAGGTAGGTTTTGCAGCTTAGGATTTTCGTTGTATTCTTGACTGTACTAATCACTGATTTATCTGTGTTCTAGAATTTTCGAACTGACGATGGAGCTGGACTCCGAAACGTTTTCTTTAAAGATACTATGAATTTTTGTGGTGTTTTCTTTGCAATTAAGTTTTTAATGGTAGTTTAGATTACATGAAAAATACGTGTTTGTACCTGCTATCAAATGCAAACATGAATAGAATAAATTAATTTAGTTTAAGTCCTTACGAAAGAATTGAAAAATTTATTCTTCCACACGAAATTTGAGGTTGATTTAAAAATATTCGTCCCCTCCAACCCCGTGAAAATTGAGGGCCATTATAGCGCCCTATTAACAACTGAGTCGAGGCCTTCCGGATTTTTGTCGCCTCATTTCCAGGTTTTGGTCATTTAAAAGCGTGTAACATTTCTGCTCTGCTCTGCTTATTTCAGAAGGAAAAACTGAAAACGAACTTTAGATCCATTAACGACCAAGCGACAATTTTTAATGAAGGATTTTGAATTGAATGTTTTTTTAATGTCGTGACTTCTGATAACACTAATAATGGGATGACACTTATGAGTGTGAACTAAAAATTCTGCGGATATGACTTTGAAACACCTCAGTTACTCATCATTACTAAAGTTGTAACTCGCATAGAATTATTTTTCATGTGCGTCCTATAAAAAATGCAACTGCAGCTATTGTGATGCATCATGTCAAAAATGGTCTTGAGCGAGGGGATATTGATTGCTCGTAACCAGAAAGAAATGAGATAGGTAGTTAAAAACAAGCATATAGTTTCTCAAATGACTTAATTATACTTATATGCTTATTAAACCTCAACTTTTGAATCACTTGGTCTTTGATTTGCACATATGGGCGGGAGCATTTTTTAGGCACCAGCCGGTTTGAATGCAGTCGATGCACTTTCGGAGTGGGGACAGAGAAATTTAATAACTTTTCAGCAGTTTCAATCATTGCCGAATATTTTTCGCCCATTTTAAATTCATTCATCCTGCATGTTCTATTCCAGTTCTTAATTTGTTTCAATGCCATTTTAATTTATTACAAAATATTATCTTCGTTCTCACGGTATTTCCAATATATTTTCGGAAAATTTCTCTAAAAAGAGCATTTCTGTTTTGCAACAAGTAAATTTGTTTGAAGAAGAAAAAAAATTTGCCCAGAAGGGTAAATTTATTCTAATTTAATTGCGATTGAAAAGGGTATCATGCATTTGAAGTTTATTTACTTTAATTTTATATAAAGGTAATCAGAAATTTCTTCAGTTCATTCTTCTAACGTTTCAATTTCAAACGAAGTGGTCAAAAACAATTTATTGATCGTCATATTATAATACAAAAGGAAAACCCCCACCAATGTCACATCATTTTTATCTTCATTACCGTCTTTTCCTACATAATCGCCGCTGCTTTCATCATTCAAATCATAACACATTCCGTAACAAGGAGTATGGTTGCTTGCATATAATACGACGCTGTAATAGCTCTCAACGCTAACACCTGCTTTGCCTCCAGCCCGACACCAGCTTTGTAGGACATTAGCGTTAGCGCTGCTAATTACCCAGCCCTCGTCTCTCTAAGTGCTCTACTTTGCATAAAGCATTCAATGCTAAATACCGTCGGGGCTTGTCCCGTAAATCGCGGTGCAAGAGACAACATGTTCGCTTGGCATGCCATGTTTTTGCCGTTCCCTTGGCACGACTAAATAAATCATATGCATTTTATATCGCTGTACATACTATATCGTATGCATTTTCCATCGCTATATTGGTGAAATTTTACAGTGTAATATTGACTATTTTGTGAGTATTTTTACGTCGCTGCACTGACAAAATTGTATGCATTTTATAATGCATTACTCACAATATTGTATGCATTTTAACATTTTTTACTGAATATAGTGTATGAATTTTAAATGTCTTTATTTCAAATAAACGTAGCCGAGACGACAGAACACTAGATAGTTACAGCTAGTTTGAAAATAAATTTTGCCAAAAAATTAAATTAAGAGTTGTCTTCGTGGAAGAACTGTACAATAATTGCCTGTATTATTTTATATATCATCTTTATTTGAATTTCTGCAAATATCCTAAGCATCATTCAATTTTCATGCAACATTTTTTGTATTATTATTTGTCTAATTTTTATTCAGTCGTAATTTGTTTGGTAAAATGTTACTAATAAAAATCGCATATCGAATTACAAATTGAACGGAAAAAAATTCCCTGAGGCGAAAGAAAACATTCGAGTTTAACTGCATTACCTGGCGGCGATAGGAACAAATTTCAACAATATTGGCTGGGAATATTGTTCCGATTCGCTCATATGTAATACTTCGTGTGGACATGAAGGATTATTTGTTATTCATTCATTTGAAATCTCCAACGCGGGTAAGGAAAGCTGTTTCTTTCATGGACGACGAATGCGCTGCCAACAAGCTTTCCTCTTCTCTATTAGAAGGATTTGTTAGACTCGTGCCTGTCATTCATGTATACGTATCGTCCACCTAAATCTAAATCGAATATCCTATGTCAAGTCCTACATCACCTAAATCTACATCGAAAATAGTTTGATTAGTTTGATAAAGGAGACTCTCTTCTGGAAATTGTGTATGACTAGATAAATATATCTTAATAAAAATATAAATATATATAAGGATATATAAATATATCCGTAATATTCATGATCTCTATATGTAGTATAACGATGTTATACATGCTTCCGCGGAAGACGAATATATGATTACAAGTACATTGTATAGTAAGTTCTGAATAGTAAGTATTAGTAATGCTAAATAATGCTGTGCGCCTAAGGGCTGAAGATGACATAAATTTGATCCTACAGTACAATTATTGTGTATACAATCTTATAGAAGTATACAGAGAGATTGATAAAAAAAATTCTAACTTTCATAGAGTATATTTTGAGTGACCTTTCTCTCAACAATTTAAATTGTGAAATGAAATAAATTTCGTGCACATAATAATTTATTAGCGGCAATTATCGCAAATAAATCGATTGTAGGAAAAATGTTTTGCGCAGAAACAGAAAACTATGTTCATATATATGTATATATACAAATTAATATAAGGTGTGTAATTTAATTAATGTATCATTAAGACATGAAAAACACAAATATCTTTCTCAGCTTCCTGACGATGATACATCGACTGCATAAAATATATCTATGTATTCTTATGTGCTAATCAAGAGTGTTTAAATTAGATAACATTATGAACTGAAAATAATGTTCAACAGTTTGGCACTGACTGACTCAGGGCGCAGTCAGTACGCAGCTTTAGCAATAATTTCTAGCTGAAATTTCGCACATGATTTCGGCAGCGCGGGCATCAAAACAACACTGAAGATCAAATGCCATGCGTTACCTTGGTTATTGACGACTAATATATCTTGTTATGATTTTCTGCTGTTATTGGGACATTACACTCCCTTGGGATTTATGGTGAATTGCTGTAATTGGTAAATGTCTGTAATTTCTAAGACGCTACAGAGTAATTGACTTTCGAACGAAGACTCAAGAACTCTAAAGAACAAAGAATTCTTGATTGAGAGTCCGAATGAAACCTAAATTAAAGCAACACAATAGGCTGCACAAACAACGTACAGTAATCGAGATGTTGCAAATTGTTTGGGATCCTGCAGGAATTTGAAGAATTAATTTTAATTCGTTGGAACTGTATATGAAAATGAATAATATTAAATTGTTACGTTTAAAGTTTGGTTTACATTATTTAAATTTAAAAAAATCTTGTGTAAACTAATATTACAGTTTATAAGCATTAATATATTACTAAATTTTTGAAATCTTATTTCCAATTTTTTCTAAAATACTTAAATTACTTAGTCGATATCTTAACTGATTGTTTATTTGCAGGTTGTTCCGTTGAAAATTTGGGCGGAAAGCATAAAAGAAATTAGCTTTATTAATTTCTAAATATGTTGCATAACAGATCTATTATATTTATTTTTCATAATGACACCAACTTCTGGTATAATACTAACAGAGTAAATAAAAATAGCGTTAAATTTGGCGGCTGTCCCCGAACTTCTCATCTCATATTTGTGGATTTAGAAGTTAATTTGGCTGCATCGAATAATATCTAATATCGAATCCCTGCTACAATATAACATAATATTATTTTACAATATATTATATTATATTATATTATATTATATTATTTTAAAGGGCCTAAAAACTGCCCTTCTTTGGGAAGCTGTCACGAAATCATTTTTTGACGCACAGGGATGATTCTGGTACCGTTGAATGCGTTGAAAAGTGAGCTTTAAGATGAGCCCAAAAAGTGGAAAACGCCAAAATTGAAAATTTTAGGTTAGACGGTCCCCTTAAATCTTTTATTGCAAGCAATGAGCTATAATAAAATTATTCCTTGAGACACGTATCATTCCTGCGTTTCTTGCACGACTGAAATTGTACATTCATTGTGTTTTATTTTTTGGAACTGAGGTATATTAATAATATTTCGATGTAATGTGTTTCATTTTATTTTTCATTTTAGAAGCACCCTACCTACACGCAGAGAACTGTGTAAGGCATTGTTCATAATAGCAATATCTTTTTTCTCTTTTGTGTGTCATGCTGACCCAGTGCGGCGATTAGCAATGGCGGATCAACGCTACGAGTAAAAAGTGTGTCACTTTCCGGACTGCATGACCCATTCCTTTTTCTGAGTGTAGAATCTTTCCCCTTCAAAATATTCCTTCGCCAAAACAATCCCGGTTAAAAACACCCCCTCCTGCAATCATGCTCCTTCAAAGCATTGTTGGATTGAAAGAGCATAACCTCGGGAACTTTCAGGCAACATATTTCTATATCGCCAAAGGTCAACATATTTCTATGTTGCCAAAGGGTTAATACTTCATTTCATTAACTATTCTGCGCATAAGTAGCTTATGGTCACAAATTCCTTACATCGTCACTGCATTTAAGCAAAACATTTATTGTGTGTTTACTCGTTTTGCGATCAATACTTTCAACCCTTTTCCGAGAATATTTTCATTCCATCTCACTGCCACAATTGAACCGTCCTAGCTAAAGCATTCCGAAGTCTTTATGATGCCAGATTGATATCGCATCCTCTACGGGAAAGATTATCGTGGCGCACACTCAGTCACAGTCCACACGTGGCTACCGTTTTATAAAAGCCTTATGTGATCGCATAGTTCGGTAGCACACTGCCTTTGGAGGATAAAAAACAAGACAATATTTTCTAACGCTGAACTCATGAACTTAATTACACAGTGCATATACGACTTCCTCATTCGGCTTCCACTAATAGACTGCCTCATATCGAAATATTCTACCTAACGACAGACACGTTACCTAACGACAGACACGTCCTTCTCCAAAGAACCATTTATTCAGTTCCTAAGTCTAACTAACAATTGAGAAAAATACGTTAAGAAAAGTAAAGAATATTAACGACGAGCTCAGAAAATTTCAGAATAATAGAATAACAAAGATAAAAATAGATTCATATAAACAAATAATTAATATATTATTATTAATAATTAATTAATAATACGGTAAGCCGATTCATAACAAGGTGATTTCCCAAAATACAATTTTGTTAAGCAGAAACTGCTAAAGTTCGACTCAGTTGATTTCAAAATTTCTCGTAAATTTTCATATACTTAACAAAGTAACTGAAGCATTAGTTCCTCTAAAAAAGTGCAATCTGAAGAAAGGAAAGATTTTCCTCTATATTCCTAGTGCATGCCTCCCCGAGAATATAATGATTTATTTTGTTTAAATTAAAAATTATAAATAAGTACAGCAGATTATCTGAACTATTAGGCTTCACAGGAGTTCGATCTCTTTTTATTCAGTATTTTTCTTTTAACCTGATAGCTGAATGAATGGGTAAATCAGAACACACTTATTGTACGACGCGGCACTGCGTGTCTTTGCTCATCTTGCTGATGAGGATCGTTTAATGGTTTTTGGTGACAAAAAAATACGTACAACATTTGCTAGTGATGAATAAATAGAGGTATATTTATTTGGTGGTGTGAGGGTGATTACTTTCTTTGTGAGGTGAGTTCAATTTCATTTTCGTGTGATAATCTGTTAGGCCTGTTGGTGATGTATAAACATTATTTTATTTGCAGGGAAACCTTGATTATAATATCGATTAGTACACACGATTCCTCTTACTTGTATGCTTCAAGAGCGCACTCGGATTGAACACTATAATTAACATGCATCGGGGGCTTATTTTGAGCTCTAAATAATTTTTCCTTCAATTGCTGTTGTGATCATCGGAGAGCTCCAACTCAGCCTACATCATCGTATAGTTTCAATTACTGATTGCTGAATTTATATAAAAACTACTGATTTGGTGTTATCCCACGTAAAATAACTTCGATTTAAATAAAACATTTTTTCGCTCTCAGGTACAATAATATTCTTCCACCTGCTGGTGCAACCATAAGGGTAAAAAAAATACTAGATGGAGCCTGGCTGATGAGACTTCATGAGATGGAATAAGAAAAGTGGTCGTTGTCGCCATGAGTGATGACTTCCCCGCGTTTTACTGGTTGAAAAATGGTTGACGTCTGGAGCAGATGTTGTTCTGATAACTGCCAGCCAGAAAATTACACATTTTTATAAAGCCGGATTCAACGGGGCACTTCAGAATTTTAGATAATCCAAGCCGTCGGAAAATCCGTAAAATAAAGACTTGTTTTATTTAAAAAGCACTGCAGGAACAAAATTTTAAGTGGCCCTCGAACGCTCGAGCTGCTGATATTATTTTCTCGATTTTGTATGACGATTCCCGCCTCACAGTTTGCCCAGCAAATTAACAGAGAGAGATAAATTAAAAATTTCTATAAAAGAGACTCTAAAGATCCCTACGAATTACTTACATCATTTTCGATCAAACAACTATCATTCCCTGATTCAGTTCTCCGAGATCCTTGCAAAACTACAGTGACATTTTGGAACTTGATTTTAAAACGACTTACCGAGCACTAAAGCACAGACCACAAACAAGGATAAAAAACCTTTTTTTGACATTCGCTCTAGGTAATGACTCAAAAAACATTCTGCCGTGATTGACACTTCTTCAAATTTTGAAATAATTTTTTCATTTGGACATATAATGGCAAGGCAGTTTCAAAAATTGATGTATTCCACGTTTTGTTTTCCATGTACTCTCCGAAATTTCTGCACTGAATTTCCCTCGAGATAAACTGAATCGTTGCCATGAAGAGAAAACTGTTGTAAAGGTTTGTTGAATTCTGTCCTGGTAGAGATAGCGCGACCAAAATCGATGCTATTGCGTCTTGGCAGCAACCTAACCTTTTATGAGATAAAATAAATTAGTCGCTCGTGCAAACAGAACGTAAAGCTTATATTCATTTGAATTTAATTTGCCTCCAAGTTAACTGGTTCCTAAAAGCTGGTCTTGTTTAGCGATAATTTCCATGAGTCTCCATAAATTAAAATTACCAGCTGGGGACTCGTAAATCTCAAGTTAATGAATAACATTACTATAGGATTTACGGTTCGTTATAATATATATATTTTTCACCCGGTAGTTGTAACACCTATTGTGAATATTTGGTAATTTTTCGTTTGATTTTTTCTGGAGTTCACCAAGAATATTTATAAGCATCAAAATCATTAAAAATAGCAAAGTACGGATGATGAACGAGCATTTCTGGGAAATACTTTTTACGGATATAATTTTCGCCCGCATTTGAGAGTTTCATGTATTTTCTTATTATTTCAGCTCGTTTGAGATTTGATAATTTTATAAAGTCTGCCAATTAGACGCGACTCAGGCAGCAGCCACTGCATCCCGATGAATAAATTAACCTAACTCCTCAGTCTACTTAACTAGCAATTTTATTAAAAAATGTAAAGCAAAGAAAACGCAAAGGATACAGTGAATTTACTTGGCATTTTCTTCGCTTTTAAACTTTCAATGAAGAACCTTTAATGGAGGCAGACTAACTTGTCTTCCTCAGGCTTATTTAAGTTCCTCCTTCAATGCCCTGTTATCCCTTTTATAGGACGAATGGTAGGAAATGCATCACAATTTATGTGTAGTGAATAATGGTTGGAATTCATATTTTATCATAAATTAGGAGGCCAATATATAATATTAAATATTGTCAATATATTAAATCAAAATATTGGAAAATATATTAAAGGAATTAATTAATATATATTGGAATTAATTAAATATTGGAAAATATATTAAAGTACTATCAAGCTATTGCTTTGGAATAGATTATCTCGTTGTGCAAAGATTGGGAAGATGCGATATACCTGGATTACCTGCATATAAATCCATTATATAGATTCATTATTTAGTGAAATATTTGTGCCTATTATGATTAGTTTAACATCAAATCGGCAGCAAATGGTGAATTCTGCTATCATAGCGTTTATTTTATCAAGAAAGCTTTGGATTTAAATTTCTTATTTTAGTCTATCATAGCTAATGAAGTGAATATAAAACGAAATAAACATCTTGTCATGCTGATTGCAAAAAATAAATATTATATTTTAACAAGGTTAGCTACAAAAACGAATACAAATGCATCATTTTCTCTTGCATTTTGTGAGGATCAGATTCCACGTATATTCGATCTCCATTTAATTTTAAAAGTATTTCTACAATATTTCAGGCAAAGCATAATGATTAATCTACTAAATTTGTAACCATACGACTTGTTCTTAACCAATTTTTGAAGTGCCTAGCGTAATTAATTCTGATTCATTAGCAATGGATTTGACAAGATTAGACAACTCAATCGTAACAAAAAATCACTGCCTCGAATTCGAGTAGGAGCGCGGCCATATTACATGAGAGATCTACTTACGAACAAAAACGTCTAATTTAATTATTTATTATTAGATTAAAGCAATGATTTCATGATCATTAAACTGTTTTCAGGATGATCGAAGAACCATGATGAACGGAGAAACATCGAAGGTCGACTTCCACGACGCGAGCAATTATTTCTAACACTTGCCGACGTCCGCTAATATGCATCAGATTTTAAGAGGATCTTTTATCAAGGCCCTGAAGAGCTTGCCTGAGCTTGTCCTTCATCCTTGACGCTAACGATCTCCAAGCGCCGACTGTTCACAGACCAAAAGAATTCAAAGCGAAATTTCAGCTTTGCCTGAAGAAGTCTTTAGTCGCCGGAGTGAGAAAACGAGATACTTTGTCGCCTTTATTGGACGACTTCTTTATAATGTACTTAGGTTCTACATATTTCTTACACATGAAAATTTTGTTAAGGCATTGAAGCATTTATGTCACGAGTTTGCATAAATCGCCAATTAACCATGAACTTCGAAGCAAAGAATAAGACTAGTACTCTCACCATAATTTCATAAAAAATGTTCAAATGAAAGAAATTTGTTAAAGAGTGGTAAAATGACGCTGGAAAGTCACGGCAGAGCTTCCATAATGAGGGATTTGATACAAGGAAGTGTATTCATTATATTCATAATAATAAATGAATAAGCATATATATAAAGAAATACATTGCTACATTTGTATCATTTTTACATCACTCACAAATAAGTTTTTGTGTATCTCACAAAGTTATGAATTATAATGTATGTGAATCCAATGTAGACGAAAAAAGAGTGAATTATGTTGAATGGGTTTACCGAAGATGGTTCATACATTCTATTTTTATATCAAAGAAAAAATTTAAGCTTCTTACCGTACAAACAACTCTTGAAAGAGTTATTTGATGGGTTATGGTGTATAATAATATTTTTGATATATCTGTTTCTAAAGAGAACTATTGAAGATGTACTAGTAAATGTGCCCTCACAACGATGAGCTAAATGCATGTATGAATAATGGCTGTGTTTTGATGTTATGTTGCAGAAGAGCGAAGTTTCTGACCGCTTCATTACGGGAAATATTCATGAATTTAGAATCTCTAAAAGCGTTGAACGAGGTGAAAAAACATTTGAACCTAAGGTAAGTCTAAATAAGTTTTTAAAAGGCCAAGACCATTGAAAGATACTTTACAATATTCATATAATGGACGTCTAGAACGGAAACTAAACAACGATAAGTGGGTGGGACTTATAAACATAAAGGGGTAACTGTTCCAATGTTTGGCATCTTTAAAATATTGAAATGGACACGTCACGATTGCACACTGCAAGACTGCACACACGTCACCGCTACGCACACGTCAAGACTGCGCACACGGCAAGAATGCGCACACGGCAAGACTGCGCACACGGCAAGAATGCGCACACGTCAAGACTGCGCACACGGCAAGACTGCGCACACGGCAAGACTGCGCACACGGCAAGACTGCGCACACGGCAAGACTGCGCACACGGCAAGACTTCCAACACGTCACAACTGCACACACGTCAACACTTCCAACACATCACACCTGCACACACGTCAAGACTTCCAACACATCACAACTGCACACACGTCAAGACTTCCAACACGTCAGAACTGCACACACGTCAAGACTTCCAACACGTCACAACTGCACACACGTCACACGTCAAGGCTGTGCAATCAAGCACCATGACTGCGCTAATGGACAACTCGGACTGGTTGTATAAATTGTACTCGAACTCGCATCTATGAACATTGCTTTCATTCATGCATGCTATTTTTATCACATTACTAGTAAATGAATTTATTACTTAATATAAATCATCTCAAAAAGTTTTAAGCCCACTTGTTAAAAAAGTTCTACGCACCAGGTATATAGTGTATTAAAAGATTTCCTGCGATTGATTTTAAATAAGATAAGGTGAGCGAGACCTAAAATAAGACGAGGAATATGTAATAAGCAAGCAAATTATTTCTGAGCATGTTATTCCCATCATATGGGAGCAGTCAGCCTGATCCAATGACTGCAATTTTCTCGAGACTAAAACAGCAGCCTGCTCGATCCTATTATAGACTTCTGCTCGATCATACGACGTTCGTCATCCCGATCCTACTCCAGCAGTCGGCCTGATCTAACGTCAGCAGTCGGCCCCATCCTATGACAGCAGTCAACCCGATCCTACGTCAGCAGTCGGCTCGATCATACGACAACAGACAGATCGATCTTACAGCAGAAGTCGACCCGATCCTACGTCAGCAGTCGGCTCGATCTTACGACAGCAGTCGGCTTGTTTTTATATAAGCAGTCAGCCAGATCTTACGTCAGCGGTCGGCCCAATCCTACGTCAGCAGTCAGCCAGATCCTACGTCAGCAGGCGGCCCAATCCTACGCCCTCAGACAAACGTCACAGCCAAGAGCCAATAATGCGTGGGCCCCAGCAGCATATCTGCAGTGTTGGGCGACGAGAAACAACGAAGTGGCCTGCATTATTCAACTTGGAAGGACGCGCAACGACTGTTAAGCAGAAAGCGGAATGTACTATTGATGTTACATGATTGGAAAAATTCTTTGAAATATTCTTTATCACCCATATGTCAGAGCTTCAACTTAATTCGCTAGTAAATTCATCCAATATTTGAATGCCTATTAACGATTTTTTCTCTGATTTTTGTGTTATTTATGATCACTGCAATGTTGTCAAAAAACGAGCCATCGCGATATAGTGTCCAACGAAAGACTTTTACTCAATTAGTCGAATCGCCTCTTCGTACAATTTATTAGCTACTTTCAAGTTATTCAACTCAGTATTTCGATATCAGACCTTCTTTTTAAACAGCATGGTAGACCCGTAAGTGTAAAACTGTATATAAAGTTTGAAAAATCCAGTTGAACATGCTATCATCATAATAGGTCATCAAGAAATAAATAAAAAAATCATCAAAACCGCAAATTTCACCGACACAACAGCTAACTTTTTTCCAGGATAAACTTTTGATTAATAACGAAAAAGATTGTGAATAAAATTAAACCAGAAAACTGACACGCAACAATCTGGTCCTTCATTTTTATCATAATCAGGAAAAAAGTTGAAAATATAAATAAACAAAGAAAGTATTAATAAATAAAATAAGAAAAAAAAATTGTTTAAATAATGCAATCTCTTATTGATACATAATGTTAGCATACGTATGGTCCATATTCTCGTACAATTTTTCTAAATTCTGTAAAATTATCGTAAAAATTTTGATATTCCCACTCGAGTATACAGCACCAGAATGAAGCAAGTATATTGTAAATCGGGAACGAGTCGAATAACTTATATGCTGTCTCATTGACTGAACAGTGTACGTCTTACTTTATCCCTATGAATGGCCTCCGGGACGTTGGGCAATAGTTATGATGGCGTACTTTACTACCAGCAATAATGCTAAGCCATCGGCATCACCGCCGTGCAATAATGCTACGCCATCGGCATCACCGCCGTGCAATAATGCTACAGCATCACCGCCGTGCAATAATGCTAAGCCATCGGCATCACCACCGTGCAATAATGCTGCACCATCGGCATCACCGCCGTGCAATAATGCTACGCCGTCTTCATCACTCTCCGAAGTGTCCGATTTATTGCCTCCAGCGCCGCAGGACATTGCTGCGCTTGTCCGTTGCTAAATGTTTTCCATCTCTCAAAAAACATGTGGTCTCTGAATTCTCGAGTGTCAAATGACGGAATCACTTTTTTTCTGTCTGATTTACATTAGTAGTTAATGAATATCTCAATACATTCAAAATGCATCCATTTTTCATTCTCACAATGCGATCCCAATTAATTCTCACAATGACGTTTCCATTCATGCTCACATGGACACCTCATTTCACTTTCAAATGAGTGAGCCTCCAGCACTGTTATTTTTTAACATGTAACGATTTTTTCATCATATATCGATAGTTGGATTCATTTCCGAATAAAAGCAGAGACTAGATAATTTGACCACACTAACGGTGACCAATGAGTGAACACCCATAGAAGTCCCAAATTACTGACCAATCAAATATCGAACAATGCCTGACCACTCAAAAATAGACCGATTCGTGACCACTCAAATAGTGACCAATTCGCTAAGCACTCAAACAGTGACCAATGGCCCAACCAGTTGATAATTTCTGACCACTCAAGCAGTGACCAATGGCTGACAACTCAAACAGTGACCAATAGTTTAACCCTCAAACAGTGACCAATTGCTGACAACTCAAAAAGTGTCCAATGGCTAACCACTAAAACAGTGAGCAATGGCTGACCATCGGCGAGTCGCTAAAGTTTATTTTAATGCAGTAGATCTTGCCTTTGTTGTACGGAATTACCTGTCGTGAACAAGCGCGTCTCAACTTCCGCTCGCTCAGAAATGAGATTATGTTTCCGCTGCGCTCTGCAGGCCATCAAAAAGTTTATGCTGGTTTTTGATGTATCAGTGAGCAAGGCTGCTACTCCAGCAATAGAGATCCGGCTAACTCCTATTATTTACATAAGAAGTTTCTTAGGATGAGCAAAAATGAGAGCCGATGAACAAGGTACAATTAATTTCTATTTTTCATATAATTAGGTTTCCATTTTGCTATCGTCAATCTACGACTGGGCCATTGTGAACAATATGCAGTTCAACGGCACCAAGTTCGAAGTAATGACTAATGAGATACAGAGTCCGCACAGAGATCGGGATGCCACATCGCTACTTGGCATCAAATGGCACAGAAATTGAGGAAAAGCAACTAGTTCGAGATCTCGGAGTGTTGATGAGTACTGAAGCCACGTTCGATGCCCATATCGAGGAAATAGTCACGCGTAGCCGGCAACGGATGGGGTGGATATGGCGGACATTTCGAACGAGAGAAGCAGCACCAATGATTACACTCTTCAGAGCCCTCGTGCTCCCCAATCTTGAGTATTGCTGCCAACTTTGGTCGCCACTCAAGGCGGGTGCGGTGCGGAAACTGGAGGCAGTGCAGCGGACCTTCACGTACAGGATCAGCGGCATGAGGGAGCTGAACCTGAACTACTGGGGAAGGCTGAAACACCTGGAACTGTACTCAATGGAGAGAAGAAGAGAAAGGTATATCATACTGTACACTTGGAAGATGATAAACGGACTGGCTCCCAACTTTGAGAGTGAGACCTCCAAAATAATGACATATTACAACGAAAGAAGGAGGAGACGACTGTGCAGGATTCCCCCATTTAATAACCGAGCCGCGGCCAGAGTACAGACTCTCCGTGAGGGATCACTGTCCGTTGTAGGACCGAGGATCTTTAATGCCCTGCCATAAGGGCTGAGAGGAGGGGAATTCACCCTTGCAACATTCAAGAGATGACTGGACAAGTGGTTGAGAAAGATCCCAGATTGTCCAGTAATGGGAAACCACCCTCATCAAGTGTCAAGCAACAGCATCTTGCATCAGGTGGCCCAAAGGAGGGCAAATAGACGGAACACGTCCAACGTTACATCCGACGACGACTCGGAGATGGAGGACGACGAAGGCGGCGCATCAGCGTGACCGTGGACTACGACGTCCTAAACTCATGATAAGGTCATAAGGTCATCACTTAATTATGTATTATGAAAATGATTGTTTTGTAGATTAAAATTATTTGATGCATTGATATCAACATAATTAGTGCTTTGCCTTAAATACAACACTGCACTATGCAAATTTAGTTTCCAAATTTAGACCGTTCAAAATCAATAAAATACTTGTTAAAAATAACATATTTTTTAGTGAAAAACTTGTGCATGAAAGTTCCTGCAATATTTTTGCATTTGTAATCATGTTTCGAAGAAAAGCAGTAATTAAAATAATTTAATTTCCATTTAGTTTATATGCAATTTACGGAAAAGAAACGCTTACGAGTAGGAAGAGGCGAGTTTAAATTAGTCACGAGTTTAAATTTTGCAGTAACTTCGTCTACTTAAAATTCTCTGTAATATGCCTGATAATCCTGCAACAGCTGGTAGGAAAAGAGTTACAAAAAATAGGACAATTTTCTATTCAAAGTTGGCGACTACTTGAATCCCACGATACAAAAGGAAGATGGCCCGGAGAAGAGATAAGAAATTTTTGATATGTTGTCGACTATGCCGTATGTTTTTTCTCCAATTAGAGATCACAGTTTGGAGTGAAGGGTCATCACAAGTCTGTCTGAACTTCTCAACTTTCCAAATTTGTTGAGTTGCTGCACGGGCAAACTTCCGCAATTTTTGAGCTTTCGTCTCCAAAAACATGAATTGGCTCTCCTCCCGCGCTACAATTTAATCGCTAATCGTCAGTCCAAAAATTTAACACACAAGATCGAGGATTGAAAAACGTCTAAGCTTGAGCCGGATGAAAACTAATATGTAATCTACGAAACAATTATGAATAACCAAACAATTTTCTCATCTAGTTAGCTAATCCGTAGAGTGAACGTACAAAAAACGGCCCTAAAATTTTATGACCGTTGGTTGGTAAGCTTATAAAAATAATATTACATAATATTATATATTTTGTTGGAAAGCTCAGAATTATCAAGCGTAGCACATGAGGCCTGCCCTTGTTTATTTTCTTGGAAATTTTAATATAATATAATATAATATAATATAATATAATATTACATAATATTATATATTTTGTTGGAAAGCTCAGAATTATCAAGCGTAGCACATGAGGCCTGCCCTTGTTTATTTTCTTGGAAATTTTGATTTTAAGAGACGTTTATTATTGGTGTGACGATTTCGGTCAAAGTTTGAACCTATTGGCTCTCTGAACATCCAGAGAACGATGCAACGTCGTTGAGACGCCTTGCTTTGATCGTCGATATAACGAACTCTGAGCAGTGTTGAATTTTAATTTTCATTGATTGAAAAGCTAAATTTTGCCGATAATTTAAGATTACAAAAACTGAGATTGAATTTGTTCAACGTTCATATGACACGATTGTGTTCATTCAAGCTCATACAGAGGGGTTTTTGTCTAATTTCAGTTGTTAATTGAATTGTCGGTGTAAAATTAAATCTATCGTTAATGTGTAAATTAACATTAAAATTCGACATTATAACATGCACTGGGCGATTGATCGGGGAGAATTCAACAGTGAATCTATTGAAATCCGATTGTTGAGGCTTCTCGTACACATCTGATTCCATCCCTTAATGCTGTAATAGGAGGTGTCGTCAGGAGCCAATGTCATTCAGTAGACAGAACGATTATAGACTTACGACACTACGCAACCTTCGAATTCGCTTTTGTTTCGTTTAGATTTTTACCTAATTGAAATTTACCCCAGTTCCTCCGATGATTCGGTGAGCTCATTAGTTTGATCTATTTATTTTGTATGTTATATTCTTGAACCATATTGTTGAATACCACGTTATTCGTTTATCTCGCATTGCAAAATTGTCGTTCTTTTATGGGCAGAAACTCACCATCAATAAACGTGATAAAAGTATCGAATCATCTTATTTTCACGAAACTTTGGGGAAACCTTTATACCGATTGAAATCCGAAGATCAACAAATAAATTTAATGAGATTATAAACAGCAATCGTTCATAACCTTTAACCGTATGCGAACAATACGGAAACAAGTTTCTAAAACCTTTTGAACCAAAACCTTATCAGTAAAGGCTCGGTACTGCGTCATCACCGCCTCGCATCTCCTACCAAAATATTAGCATTAGAAGACTGCTTAACTCGGGATCCGCCAAGGCGTACGATGCTTTACCAAACGCTAATGCAAATATTACAAAAACTGACGACTTCGCTGCAGAGTTTGCTAAGAGCGATGTTTTATTACAGAAGCCATAAAATCGCCTTCAATCAAGACTTAAACAAAAACAATAACGCTTATTGTGTGCTTGTATATAAAAGGCAGATTTCATCAGGAAGGTTTACATCTTGTAAACCAAATTTGCTCCTAGCATCATTATAGAAGATATATTTGCTTACAATGCACCGCAATGCTCCTCTTCAAACCACTTGATTAAAAAATTTTACGCCTGTAAATGTTTACATAAACAAGGGCTACTCACACAACAAACAAATTATATTATTCTATATTAGTAGTTACATGACCGAGCGCATGGCGCCATTTTCCATAAACAGCTTAAATTATAGTTTACCAATCATTTACCCCGAATCTTGCCCAACAAAATTAACCAATTACCTTCAATATTATTACGAACAATTACCCCCAAATCTATATAAACAGCTTAACAGGGTACCGATCATTTACCCAACAAAATTAACCAATTGCTCCCGAATCATGAGTTAACGACCATTTACCCCGATTTCACTACACTCTTTAACCGAGAATAACCTAGAGCCTGTCTCTTATACACATCTAGATGTGTATAAGAGACAGNAATAAATTTTGCACTACGTGAAAATATTGTATCTTGATGATTTTACTTTTTCGGATGAAGTGAAGGAAACCAGCTCAAAAGATGACCGGCGATGAAAAAATTTTAATTCCTATTATATTATAATTTTTTAATGGATTGAATAAAAAGCAGTAATTTAGGGTAATATAATAAAACAGTAATAAGGCTCAAATTTCTTCAGTAAATACAACTTATACCTGAGTTTTCTCCTACATTTTGGCATTTAACTTTACAATTATGCATATTTTTTTCATGTGCTTGTCACGAGATCGGAAACCAAAATTCTATCAAATGATCTTCATGTGCTGGGCTTTATAACAAACGTTGGCTTGGCTCAAGTTCCAATGCGTGAAGTAGCAAGAACTCTTGGGGGAATTGAGCGTTTAACGGTAATGAGGCCGATAACCTCGTCTCCTTACAAGCTCCGGGATGACGTCTGGTGCCAGAAAATAGAGGCAATGTGCCATCAGAGACGGAAGGTGTCTTGTTAGCGAGTAACTGCTGCTACAAAACAGCCTATTAAGGTGGTGTAGTCGCCAGAAGCACCTAATGATAGTGACTCTTCAAACATTGTATCAACTATCATCTTAGCAAACAACTTGACATGAAGTCAGTCAACATTTTAAAAATGTATCTTGTATACGACTCATCGTAAACTGTGTTCATATATCCCATTGACAACTTACATAATTGCTTCCCAAAATCTTATAGTTATATTTATTATTCGTAAAAATTATTAAATCCTTACATTTTCATCATGTGATTTTTCTGCGAAACGAATAGTATGAAAAAATAGATTCATCAACAATCGCATTTCATGGCGCAGTTTCATTTGTTTCATTCACTAAGCATTATGAATAAACGTGTGAGCCGAAATGTGACACATTAACATATCTTTATTTATTTACTTTGAATCAGCATTAAAGAGATTTTAATAAATTTAAATGCAAAACTCCTTGCAGTCATATTTTGCCGCTCTATTTTACCCATGCCTCAGAATATTCTATCATGCCACCGAAGCCTATCGGTTGCACATGATACTCCTATACGTGGTCGCAATGCAATTTACGGAGCAAAGTTTGGCCACTTAAATTATAAATAGCATATTTACAACGTATAATTATTGATCCCAACATGACTACTTTCGGACATATTCTAAATAAGAATTTCATGACGATTAGGCATCATAAGAATTACGCTTGCTGTTTCGGAGATTCATTTTTTTCGGGGAAATGTTGATTATGCAATACAATAATTAACCATGCTCTGTTTTGTGACTTGAATACCGGAGTCTACATTTTCATTGTTTCGACCACATTTTGTATCTGGATGTGTTTTTCCATCATCAAAATATTTGAGCTTCATTTTGTTGGTCCTCATTTTTTCGTGTTACTTACGAGGTACTCAAGAGAAGTTGATTTTGTACGGAAATATATGAAAAATGGTGGCAAAATTTCCCTCAAATGATAGGTTCTGAAAATAATGACTGCATTAATAAGTGCAAGTTTCACACATACAGAAAATGACTAATATAATTGTATGTTTTATGTATTATTCCACCAGAATTATCTTCTTGTAGAACATGAACTATCAATATGATGATTGCCAATGTGCAAAAATGTTGTATACATTTTTATCATTAGTCCTGCAGGTGTCACAGTTGAAGTGACAAAATGTCCTGAGAACGTTTCGTGTTCATCAGCAATACAGATACCTTGGCTTCGACTTTCCATCGGTCACACCATATTACGTATCTACATATTTCTTCCTCATATCTTCAGAATGTCACACTAAAGCGTTATCCTTGCAGTCTCTGACTTGGCTGGGTCATTGAAGAGCTGTTATCTAGTCGCAACCTAGTCTCCGTAATGACTGTTTGAACAGATAACGGCAAAGCTACGACACTGCATGCAACAACAGCCTTCATACTCCACTGACTTCCTGGCCTTCTGTATCATTGCTCATTGAAACTTTCTGCGCGGGCGCATTTCAAATTTTACAATTTTCAACGTTTTAAATGATCCAGTGTGTCTATTGCATTGTCTACGGAATTATGTCTTAGCAAGAAGTTTTATCGGTAAACGAATAAACCGAGCTCATCAAATTAATAACTTTCAGTTTAATTACAAATATGCCTTATAATTTAACCAGGAATTTTCGCTTTGTTGAGAAACTAATATAACAAAATTTTAACACACGAACATGATCTCAATTTTAAAATACCAACAAGAGACATCCTCCAATTTCTGACGACGCGAGCGTCTTGGTGAGCTGGATACAAAAGCTGGGCTTTGCAAATTAGGGCCACAAAAATGAAATTTTGAGAGAATATTTTTGGGTAGATTCTAGACCGCGACCCAGATTGATATAAGCCAATTCTTACGCTTGCGTAACGTAACAGTATTAAGATAGCAGTATTTTATTCTTATAAATTGGAACATATTTATGCGATTTGAAAGCCTGGAACATGCAATTTTTAAATCGTTTTTCAAGCTGTTAAATAACTACGAAGCAACCTACATTTTAAAGAGAACTTAAGAGCCTAGTTATAAATTAAATCAACTAGTCGGCACGTTCTATTCTGACTCAAATATTTCAATTTTGTCATTAATTCATTACCAAAATTAAATTCAATCTACATTCCGTCTTATTACGAATTGTATTTGAAATCAAAGAGGAAGCCGATTCATTTAGATCAATTCATCCACATAGACAGCAAAGGAAAATGTATTCTCTTCAATGACTTTTTAACTAATACATTTTGTGATCAATTTAACATTTTGAAAATATTATTTACTCCAGGAAAATAATGAGGGAACAGATTCAAATAAAAAATTATTGCTGTAGCACCGACGGTTTTTATATGCTTCTTGGCGGAAATCATACACGAAGAAAGAGGTCATGGTTTCTTCTTGATATCGAGAGACCCCAAACCAAATAAATGTTTTCTATGCTGGATAAATTATAGTGGATATTCCTTCGGCACTGCGCAATCGGGCGAACGATCAACGGTGCCTTACAAGCAGGAATAATTATAGATATACCTGCGAGGCTACATCGATAATTTAGATAGAAAACATCGATGACTCTTCGATGGACATAAGATACTCTCAACATCCGCTTTATTTATTGATATTTTACGAACACTCGGTTACTCATCGTTACGCCACTTGTAATCCGCCACGCCCATCTTGAAGCCATCGGTGTCCCACTCATAATTTATATATGAGAGTACTCTTGAAATTTCGTCCAAATTTATGTAGCCAAAAAGCGCGTAAATGATAAGAAAAAAATATCTCGAGTTGTTTTTCCAATCTGCTGTCTGCTTCCAATCAAGTGGCAGATTAATAACCACGGGGAGTTTCAGATCAATGCAAGGTCCATGTACAGTAACGCCAAAAGTACTTTCTGGGAACGAACTGTTGTCGGAACTCATGAAAGTCTGGCTGGCACTTTTAATTTATCGTCCCCGCATTCATAGATTACAGGTCAAAATGAACAACAAAGGATTGAGCTAATCCTTTATTCGTTTACACGTGAAACACTCGACACAACAGTTTCACATAGTCTTATAATCTACATTAATTGAGAAATAACCGAAACAACTTCATTGAAATGCCGACTAAACCTAGAACCGGTTCCTTTAGAACATTGTATGAGTCGTTCTGAGAAAAATATGTTTCGAGTTCAGAATTAATTATAAAAACCTAATTTTTCGAGACAAAATATTACTTAACGCAGGAAAATTCATTTCCCTCCAACTACGAATTTTTTTACTGCAACCATTTCCTGGATTGTGAGTAGAAAGGTAACTGTGTAACTCTGAGTCTGTCTTTCACTAAATGTTCCAAGATCTCGAACATAACTATGTCAAAAAAACTCAAATTGAAAAAAAAAATAATCAAATTCTCTTCCGACGTGTCAACGTAAAGGAAGATTTACCACCGCGTAAGCAGGATCATCATGAGCGTATCATAGTCAGGATTCTGACGGTTAACATTGAAATTATACTATGATGGAAGAACCGTTAGAAGCCCGATGGACGTAAATTTTCATGGTGATGCGATTCTTATCAATCAATCAACATCAAATAATTTGTGGGGAATTGTTTTATATGCAATCAAATCACGAATTTAACGCTGACGAACGGTATAAATTCTATGTTTTCACCACCTCCCGAAACGTTTGTAAATATGTGAAGGTAGTTTCATGGAGTTGGTCAATTTAAACTCACCTTGAAATTGGTTATCTTCCTTAATTCTTAAGTCATTTACAGCTATAATTTTGCAATTTAATCAAGTATAAAATAGGCAAAGGTAAATTACAAATATGTTCGTACAAACAACAACGAGCTTTGCCACTAGCGACCACACTGTGAAAATTATCGTAAAGTAGTTGTCAACCATGCAATAGTTGTCATTGCGGTCACGCCATACGTGAAATTTAATTCTATTTGGGACTTTGAAAGCGCATCAGGAGATGAAATTTTGGAGGCAGCGTAAAATTTATGGTCGCCATAAGGGTTTGCAAAATTGCTCTTGAAATTTCGTAGAAGAGCCACTCTGCGCGACCAGCAATGATCACCGTGGCAAGGAAATGAACTAATATCTGCTGCGCCATCCTCACCTGCGTGGACCAGCGCCAGCATTACACGAGAGCCATTTGAACTCGCAACACGACGGCTGGCGCAGAAATTCTGAGGGGAATTAAGGCTTGATATA
Source organism: Hyalella azteca (assembly GCF_000764305.2). Classification (NCBI taxonomy): domain Eukaryota; kingdom Metazoa; phylum Arthropoda; class Malacostraca; order Amphipoda; family Hyalellidae; genus Hyalella; species Hyalella azteca. The sequence continues at coordinate 139,598 of NW_025931716.1, read as the reverse complement.
TACAAATTTGGGACATGCTTTTAAATAAATATTCCTTGAATAAATCAAACAAGTTGTTTTTGAATGTTTGTACATGAGTATCGGTTGAAGTTGTTTTAGAATAAATTGTTGAAACCGATTGCAATAACGAATTAATTACCTGTAAAGTCCTGTTGATGATAATAATTAAATTAAATTTTTATTAAGATAATAATAAAATCGTAGTTCATATCTTATGTCCGCAATAGTTTTATTAACGATACCAAAAAAAATCAACCAATGATACCAAATGAAATAGACTTTACTTTCTGGGAAATATAAAAAAAGATTAAACATGTGATTCCACATTTTGGTAGTCACCTCATTCATTCGAAGTGCAGTTTTTTTACATTTTATTTCATAATTATGACCATAAAAAATAGAGGTGAAATAATACATGCTACATGCTTTACATGCCACGCAAATCAAAGCAGGAATAAATTTCAAATTAATATTAGATGTGCCTGTGTGACTGCAGTTGTAGAATGATTTGATAATTGAGTTAAATTTATATTGTTGTTAATATTTGTGCAGCAGCATAAGTTGCTGAAATTTGATGATTCTGAAGATATCTGCTCTAGTTTCCCACATATTATATTTAGCCATTAGGTAAAATTTTTTCAACAAAATACCGGAACCAAAAGTTAAATCGAGATGATGCCTGAACGAGGAGTGATCTTCAGTGGAGTGTTGCATTCATGTGGGATATAAATCAACATTCAACATCAGCTGGAATTTGAGTCATTCATAATGCATTTTAATTTTCTTGAGCGAATTTGTCAGTAAATATTATCGCACTAATATCGCCATTAGCATTGTCCAGCTTACTGAGTGGAATAATATTACTGAGTGCAAAATGATATTTTCATTATTTCCTAAGCTAGAACATTCTTTGTTTTTTTTTCTTCTTAAAATTTTAGAAAATTCTTTCTAGTTTGTTAAAATTTTCCGGTCGCGGAACTGTTCATGTAGATCTTTCATGGATGGAAAGTTAATTCGCATTCAATATACTCGGACGTCCATAGTTGAATAAGATTACGAGGCTTTTATACCAACGTGACAACTTTGTATGAGGCACGAAACTTGCGCTACCTAATGAAAAATATCACTTGCGCTACCTAATAATGTCCATTTTTTAATCAACGTGTTAATTAGGATTCAGCTGAGGCAGGAATAATTTTTGCATAAAACGAAATAAATTTATTAATTGATAGTATTTTTGCAGACAGATTTCAATGAGCCACGCAACTTGTTTGTGTTCATTCGAATTGGTCGGCTTCTGAGTAGATGGGCGCTGCTTTCTAAACACGCATCCCACTTCGGAAATGAAATTCAAGACGAATAAGTTCAATTTGTTATTTAAATCTTTCTTAAATCAGAGAAGTGAGACTTTATTAAAATTACGCTGCACTTTTTTCCCCTGAGTGGGTCATCCTGACTTGATTAAAGCCGACTTCTGTGCTACGTGCAGAAAGTTTTTCATAATTTAGACAATTTTACCCATTCGTTTTTCAAAGTCAGAAAAGTAGGAATGCTTATTCCTCTACTCCTCTTCCTCCTCCTCCCTGCTTTTATAACTTAAATTTAAAGTCGAAGCATTAAAAGAAAACAAGTTTATGTATAAGTATAAATATTTATACTAAACATCGCAATATGATAACGTTGAAGCAAAGTTTTTCATTAAGTAACACATATATCACCCACTGAAAAAGACCTCGCATCATATGGAACAAAGCATTAAGAAATGAGAAAAACTGAAAAGACTCTGAAAACAATTTTGTAGTTCGAAGTGTGTGTAGTTAAAGAAATAGCTCAATAGGCACTTAGTTCGTTTCATTGACGCTGCGCTCTTCTATAGATTTTTATTTACCTTTTATCATAGAGTGGAGAGCTCTTTTGAAAACGAATCTTTTCCTTATCTTTATTATTGGAGAAATATCTTTCTAGCTCATCGTTCTGCTGGTTTTACGATTGTTTTCTAACACATATATTACGTTGTCAGGCATTCACACTGTGGCATTCAAGGTATTGAAGACTGCGGAGCAATGTATGCTTTCATTCAATCGAAAAAGCTTTTTGATCATTGCAATGTTTTTTATCTGTTACACATATTTTCATGTTTTTCTCTGCTTTAATCACGTTCGGTTTCATCCCATTGATTCTCGAGCAAATATCTGCAATCACCAATGACACTGGTATTCAATGGTCTTTCAAAGACGTCGCTAAAAACCCAGTCGCTAAAACATGAATTAATTGGATAATGTTGCAGCAACGTTCGATTTTCAGTGTCTACGTGCGGTAAATTTAATCTTCCCTGAATGTCCACACCTAAATGTAATTGATTCATATATTGGGAACTTGGAAAACGCTCCACGGAGATCGCTCTTAACATTCTATTATATAGCTGGATGCCTGCAGAACAGTTGTTCATGTGAACTTTAGTTTTCATTTAATTGTGTCCACCGACTTCAAAGACCCATCAATTGGAGAGGCAGTTATGAGATTTCAAAGCAATTATCCATGTTATGTTTAATTTAGGAGTATTCATTTTAAGGGTGTGTTTGGTTCCCAAAAATTATCTGCAACTTTATTGAATTGCTCTCATAAAAGTCTTGGATGACGTAGATCTCTTTTTGTCGTCGAGAAATGCCTTTACCGTTCGCAACACTAAAAGTGTCGAAGTTCAGCCTCGATCGTGCGCACTTTTATCCTTAACGGCCTTACGATAGACAAGCCATCGACCAGGAAGCCTGGTGACCGCTGTGACCTAACAGTGCCCACAGTAACCTTTGATAATTCCAGTATGTGAATATTTATGTGTTCAATAGTGATCAATCACCGTCAAAATTATTAAATAAATAGCTAAATAAATAGTGAGCATCTATTCTACAGGATATAAGTGAATTTGAATTAAAATCTACAAACTCACGTAACAAAAAACGGAAGCCTGCTTATTAAGAGAACGAATAACGTACAGTTTAGAGAATTTATTTTTATTTTTTAAACACTTTTTTTGTGATTTGAGGTATTAAATAAACATGAAGTCTGACCTCATCAAGTTATTGAGAGTTCAAGAGTCGGCAAAGCGATGTCTAGGAGATTTCTTTACCCTCTTTTATTTGCGTGCCGCGTTTCGAGAGCCTTAATCATGAAATTAAGTGGCAAGAGGCACTCAAGAGTGCCACTCGTGTCGCTCATAGGCTTGAGCAACTCTATTGAGGAAAAAACTGTTAAATGATGCTTGACGGCAATGTCATGCTGGATGGCAATAACCTTGTATCTTGAGCAGTAATGTGATTGAAGAACCTTAATTTGGATCTGATGCATTATAGTCATTTTTGTCGTTTCAGTTAAATTTCAGTTGAGATTCACACAATTTGAAATTACTGAAAGGCCATGACGTTATTATGAAAATTATGGCAAATTTTGGTACGCCAAATACCTTTCGTTCGCTAGTCACACAACCAAAAACTAGCGCTTGTCACACAACCAACAGATGCACAATAGAACATGTAAAAATTATATATGAATTTATTGTGTTGATGTTTTTGTTTGCGTGCCTGAAGTCTCGTGTGAGAAATTTGTATGCGCATCCATCCACGATATTACTAAAGTGTCTGGATATTACTTGACCTGAAATTATGTTCATTGTGGTTTAATCATTATGCACTTCAAGACAGTGAAGGGCAAGGCTGAATGATGAAATCTAAATATGACTTTTTTCGAGCGCTTTAAATTTTAATCCATTATTTGCTTTGATTTTCAAACTGGGAGCAAAATGGGGGTTCTATTTTGTACTTTGGCTGGAACTGGGCATTCATCTAAAAATACTAAAAAATAGTTTGTTGACGTTGAATTTATCATGTGGATACGTTAATGGCATTCAGAATGACTTAATACAGGATGACAGATGCAGGGGTAACTGGATTATCAATTCGCTGAGAATCTGTCCCAGGCTACGCTGGGCTAACCCGTCAGTATCTTCCTAATGATTCCTTTTCGACGTTTGATCTATCTATTCTAGATTCTACATTTTCTTCTGTCGATTACTAGATTCAATTCCTAAGCAATGTGGTTTACACAAATAAACGATTATGACAGTAGTACGTCTCAAATTTGTAAGAAACTTCATTTCTCATTAACCCACAATTGTTAAAGGATCTTTATCTCCATGAACACCACCCTGGTTTTAGGAGCTTCATCTCACAGTAATCCAATATTGTTTAGGAAGCTCTATTTCCTAGCAATGTAATACTGCTCAAGAAACCGTTTTACTCTCAACAACCTGCTATTGTTCAAGGAGTTTTATCACCAATCAACCCACAACAGATTAAGGAATGTTATTTACACGCAATCCACTATTGTTTGAGAAGCTTTATCTCCAAGCAACCCATGTTTATTTAGCCTTTATTTCCAAGCAACTCACTATTGTTCTAGGAGCTTAATCTTCCTTTATCCCAAATCGCTATTACACTAGAATGGCCATTCACGGCAGCAATGGAGATTCAGATAGGAGGTTCGTCAATGTTATGTACACCAAATAGTATATATCTGCAACGGTTAATTTCAAAAAATTGGTCGTGGAAAATTCGTTATTGGAAAATTTTTTGGCGACGCAACTGCTTCGCAAAAGTTTTCCAAGCTCTCAAGTCCTTCAGGTGTCAGGAAATGAAAATTTATACCGACGGATGTAGTCGTGGAAACTTATTAGATTATACGAGTGATATTTCTAAAAGAAATGTTGCGCCCACTGTCCTTTACAGACTGTTAACGATATTTGGGTCACAATAATTGGATTAATAAATAAAGTCTCTTGCCCCATTATAGTTTTGAGTCTCACCTCTCTGCGAGACGATGGACTCGCAAAGATAATCTGTCAGTCGTTGAGTGTATTGCTGACTCAAATAATTCAGTAATTGCTTACTCAAAGGTTGCAACTTGTAAATTTTATTATATGCAGGTCAGAATAAGGCGAACTATCTTCAGTACAGACAAGCTGAGAGGCTGCAGCTCAAATAAAGTTTGCGTCAAGGTTTAACGCATTGGATGGTGCAAGTTTCCTGCTATTATCAACGAACTTTTTTGTTGCTGTTGAACGTTGGTACAAATCAGACATTGCTATCTTGACTGAATGAGTTCACATTTCCCAATTGTCAATGAATTCATTGTTTGCCTATTCACTCGTGTATGGCGTTATAGTGTCATTAGACTAAAAGCAACTGCGTGTGGTTCGTTTCGTGTGACCAAAAACAACTTAGCGTGGTTCATGTCATTAGACTAATAACAACTTAGTGTGGCTCATGTCATTAGACTAAAAACGAATTCGTGTGGTTCGTGTCATTAGACTAATAACAACTTAGCGTGGTTCATGTCATTAGACTAAAAACAAATTCGTGTAGTTCGTGTCATTAGACTAAAAACGACTGAATGTTGTTCGTGTCATTAGTCCATAAAGAACTTAGTGCGGTTCGTGACATTAGCCCAGAAATAACTCAATGTGGTTCAATCATTGTTCTATTATTATGTTCCGCTATTCATGAGCCGTTCAAATTTAAAATGGACAAATTATTCTAAATTTTCTGAATGAGCTGCAAGAGAAAAATGTGAGATAAGTTATCCTGGATAAAAACACAGTTGAGAAACATTTTTCCCCGACATGATAATATTTACAATATAATTCCAAACTTATATTCACATATATAAATTTTGATGCAGAATTTACTTTCTTTTTATGATTCCAATCGTACAAAAAATTGTGTACAATATGCATATGCATTCGAAGGAAACAAACTGATTTTTTTAGCGCATTTTCTCATTATGGAAAAAATGCACTATTGTGCTCGCCATGTCCGTCCGTCCGTCTGTCTGTATAACCGTCCGTCTGTCTGTTTGTCCGTCCGTCCGTCCGTGACTTCACGTTTTCGTCGACGAGAAAATGCGCTCTCTGTCACTCACTGCAGTGAGTACTGAGTAATTTTTCTTATGTCTATAGCCACATAAATATTAGCAAAACCTGACCTGGTAGATCGGCAAGCGTCTAATATCCCCGGAGCAGCCGTTGCCTGTCGTTCACTTCTTGCGACGTCGAGACAAATGGCCTGCGATAACGGCGGAGGTTGTCACTTAGAAAGCAGTTGTTTTTAAATATGTAAAGCTTTATTATTGGTCGATATTATTCTCGTATTTGGTAAAGATTTGGAATGCCGCCTTGCCAATTGGAAGGCAGTCATTTTACAACATTAATTTATTAATTATTGGTCGTCCTAATTGATAGAGTTTTATTCATTTAACCATTGAAATTATCAGCCTTCTAATAGTGAAAAAAATATAACTCAGTATTCACTGCAGTGAGTGACAGAGAGCGCATTTTCTCGTCGACGAAAACTTGAGGTCACGGACGGACAGACGGACAGACAGACAAACAGACAGACGGACGGACATGGCCAGCACAATATAGTGCATTTTTTCCATAAATGAGAAAATGCTCTAAAAAGCCACTTGGTTGACCGTCTTCAATAAACAATTGAATGCACCTTTGCGTTAACGGCACACACGACAGTACGTCTTGCCAGAATTTAAGATATTGGTCAAGGTTCAGAGTCCTTGGGCCATACTTTCAAAGCTCGCTAAGTGAACGTAGGTACTTACGCTCTATTTTCTTGTCTATGATTGGTGGATTTTGCTTGAAAGGACGTCAATGATTGGCTGATGAACTTACGATCTCTTAACTTTTTTTGAAAGTATAGGCCCTTGTCTTGAGCCGTTGTCAGGTTGGTTTTGGGCTGTTAAATTTTGATGTTAGATTTACCACATTTAGATTCAGTATATGAATAAAAACAAATAAGCATTTACTCTTCCTTCACTTAGACTTCCTGTACCGAACATTGCAAATACAAGGCATAAAAGCGCATGGATTGAAATTACTCAGTTTTATATTCAATTGAGCGCGACATTAGCGCTTATACGACAATAATAAATGATTGCTCCGGATTCCATTGAAATCTAAATCATTTACAGTAATTCTTAGCAAATTTTATTGAGCTCAGCAATTATTTTATTTAAAATTAGTTTTAATGATGCACCTAATTTGTAAATAGTTTTTAATGGTTATGCTTGTTTTTTTCTTTATTTTCCATTGCGTTTTTAATCACTTCATATTCACATCACCCACTCTCTCTTCTCTTTCTAATAAAAATTGAAATGAATAATTTCATTTGCAAGCCTTAAAATTTTAGGTATTCATGTTTGCCAGAAAATACTTTGCGGTCTTTTAGATTTGAATAACCAAAGATGGATTGTGAACCTTCATATTTTTTTTTTTTGTCATACTAAATAGCTCACGAATTCAATACGAATCAATTTTCCTTCAATTACAGTTCTCGACTTCAAACTACCTTTCAACTTTCCTTTCCTTTCTAGAACTTCCCGCTAAATTGGAGATCCTCGACTCTGAACTTCAGTCCAGAGTGCATATTTAAGTTCTTCTTCCCCTCTGTCTTCAATAAAGTGTCTGCCTAAAATTAACATAGTGGAACAATGAATTCAACTTGGGCCTAATTCTTGACGGCCTAAAGACACGTGTTTGAAAACGGGCAGAGGATGTTAAAGGAAGTCGCTCCGACGGCACTGGAACTGACGGAGTTTAATTTAATGCTTGCCTACAACGTCTACTTAGGGTTAACTCGAGTTAATAACGAATTTGATAACAAAAGTTATTGAATAGATTATGAAAGGTGTTAAGAAATTCGGAAAAGGAAGTGAGTATGAAAAATAAGATTTGAGATGGAGACTATTCAGCTGATTTGCAATGCATTTATAGCAATAAAATCATAATTATCAAATATATAATTTTATGCTAAGTAGTTTTATGTTTACGACGATCATGCTGTACAGCTCAAACGTAATTCCAGTAATTCTAATTTTTTTTTTGTTACGCACCTAAGAAATGTTTTCTCCGGGCTTTATTTCCTTAACATATCATGCAATTTTAATTTCACCGAATTTCACTCGTAAAACTAGGTAGAGTGACAGTAGAATATATTTTTTTTATCGTGTTAATCCTGAAAGTTTGGTACGAATTATTGACAAGCCTTTGTGCTGGACCATAAGTCAGTAAATCTTATACCAACGGTAAGATTCCTTATTGCGTGGTGGCAGCCGAGCCAGCTCTGTAATAGCGGCGGCCTGATCTCTATGCTAAGACTTTAATGGAGGCCGAAGCCTCTTACCTGTTGAAGGAACTCATTAGTATATGATTTATGTCCATGATATACGAGTACGCGAATGGGTTGCTCATCGACGCTCACCTCACCAAAAGGTAAGAAAGCACGTGGATCTAGATGCATTTTCTTCCATAATGAAGCTAACGAGACGCAAAATGATTGAAACTATTCGAACGGGGCCCACAATCTTTGAGTGGGCACCTTACCGATGGGTTTGACGCAATAAAATTGATAAATAGTGATATAAAGAACAATTTTTCTATCTGAATGTCCCTCTATATTCCGCTTGCATTGCCTGCACGCAGATATGACCTCCCGACAACGTGTTTGAGATAAAAATAGTCTTATTTTTACTCATATATAACCCTGTATATGGCTAGAAATAATTGTAAGTACCCGCTTCAACTACAAGTTTCGTTGCGCTTAGGTATTACGTTGTAATCTCCTTTTAATTAAGGCTGTCAAGGGCACCGTTCAGAGGCTACAAACTTTTGCCCTCGTAGAAACTTGGGTGCAAAGTTTAGACTCGAGCGTGAGAGAGTGCAACGTCCCTACATGGACCCTTGTTAATCTGATTGAACAAGATTGGGTGAAATATGCGATAAGGAGCTTCGTCTCGAGAATTCTGGCGACGTTATTAAGTCCAAAAGTACATATTTTATTAAGGTCAAATGAATTATGTAAAATTCATGATAAAGTTTAAAAGTTATTGAAATTTCCAAAAAATTAAAAATATTGTCATAAACGAAACCTCTGCTCAAAAATACTTCTCAATGTCCTAATGAATCAGTTTATTTTTTCAGCTTGTAATTTGATTTATTGGATCTCGCTCTCAGCGGTCGCCAGTCCCAGCGCGAGGACATCACACGACGGCTCTGGCCTCTGCCAGTACAATGCGAGTGATGGACTCTTCGTTAGGCGGCCTCAGGCGGTCCTTTGCACTTAAAGACTTCAAAATGGCAATCGAAGTTAGGCTCAAGTAGTAGTCGTTAGTCTAATGAAGCTAAAATAATCTATCCTAACCTAATCTAACCGAACGAGCGAAAGGTCTGAAGCACTCAATTCTTTCTGTAATTTCGCTCGAGACTTCGAATAAAATCGGGCATTTCTTTATTGAAAGATTTCAGTACTGAGTTAAGATAATTCCATCAAAAAATTACACCTTTACTGGGAAGCGTTGGTCATCAAAGTTCCATCATCTTTTGTATCGCCATGAGAATAAGCTCGAGTTAAGGACCATCTTCGCCTCTTCATCCCCAAGGCCTAAAAGCATCGACCAAAAAATCAACGCAGTTCGTGCTCATCTCACTAATGGATCTGTGGTAGATAAATATACATTCCGTCGCCTAAATTAGTGCAAATCTTTCCCTTAATATCACACGGGGAGGATGAGAGTGGCGTGAAAGAAAAAAGTTTAAATGCAAATTACGTGCGATGAAAAAATAGCCAAATACAACGCAAAATGTGGCAAAATTTCAATAACTCCAGAGAGAAGAAAGAAAGGAGAGAATTTGCACATTAACATTTTTCTAATAGCAATCAGCGTAATTGAAAGGAAATAAGGGTTTTCAAATACCATTGATGGATATTTAAAATCTTATTTGCACTCATTTGAGGTTATTCAGCTTACCTAAAGTGACTTAGCGAATGTACATTAAACTTTCCAAAATTAGGAGAAAATATTCGTGATTAAGAAAAGGAATATTCCACACGCATCAGGCAAAGTTATGTGACATGTTTGAATAAATTTTATGATACTTTATGTGACAAATTACTGATTGATTGTTTTTTCAATGATCAATCATTCGCCACAATTGATAAAATCAAGGATTACCAGAAATTGAGGATGAATCCTTACGCAATCTGATGTTTCGATAACTTCAGGCATCATTATATGTTTTCTAAATGTGATGAATGCTAGAAAAGTTTACAAAAACACTCAAAAAAGCAATCTAGCAATCACTGTTAGTTATAAAATATTACTGAACGAGACGCCAGAATTTTAGGAATACCATATTATTATGTTAATTATAATTGAAAATGAATGTTTTCAATCGTGATTACTAACGAATTGTTGCGTTATTAATAATACTTTGATATGAACTAAAAGCACAATAATGAACTTTCTTGCACAATAATTTCAATATTTTCGATGCAAAATAATGCAAAAGTTTCACAATATGAGTTGAAATAGGCAACGAAGAATCAAATATATTTTGAACATTTATTTGAAGGCGTACACGTTTTTCGCTGTAAAGTTAAATAAGAATAGTTTTACCGTAAAGTGAAATATTTTCAGTCATTGTGTAGTATTTAAATACTGTAACAAATGCAATACTACTTTCTTCCTAAAAATGGAAGAAAGTAGTATTGGTGGCATCATTTACAATGATGCGCTTGGAACAAACATATAAGTTATTTTTGCAACGATATTTTTTCACTGTACATTTTTTCGCGTTTCGTGGTAAATTATTAGAATCTTTGATCAATTTTTCGAATAAAGCCTTGCATTGCCGCGCAGGTTTTGTCTGCAAGAAGCACAACTCCATGTTTTCTTATATACTTAGGATTTTAATAGCGAACAATAGTCGCTCATCATTCGAATTTCTCAGAATTAGTCGATGCAATTTCTAATTCTTGTTAACAATAAATTTTGATTGGAGAATGAATATTTTTGTTCACTATCTCTTTCCTAGACGCCAGCTAAAATTATTGCATTGTATAAGTTGATTAAATAATTTAAAGCTTTTGTGTATATAATTGAAATAACTTACTATGATTAGTTAACTTCTCTTAACTTAATATGAATTCAAACTTTTGTGTGGATAATTGAAATAACTTAATATGATTACTTAACTTCTATTAATTAAATGTGAATTCAAAGATTTTGTGTGAATAATTTAAATAACTTAAAATGAATACTCACCTCCTCCTAACTTAATATGAATTTAGATATTTTGTGCGAATAATTGAAAAAAACTTTATACGAATACAATGAAGTAAATAGAATTGGCAAACGAACGTACGTTGAAGACGCAGTTCAATTCCGCTTCTCCTTGCCCTCTCAGGAGATTAGGGTTTATAGCTTCGCCAACTTTCGAACTGAAGATCCTTCTAAAAACTGCAGATTACATTCAAACATTGTTGAGTGAAAATTTTGTGTAACCTACACGTAGTTACAAAAATGCATTACAGTAATATTCTTTTCAGGAATTACCGGAAATTTGTAACGTTTCTTAAAAATACCAAAACCTCTCCATCAGTTAACTATTCACTATATTCTATATAAAAAATCAGAAATCACGAACATCAACATAGGTTGTGTAAAATTTCGAAGAAACTCTGTTCATGGTAGTTTCTGAGGTTTGATTCGATCTAGGCATTGATTCAATAAAACAACTGACTAAATGTACAAAAAAATTTTCAACTTTTCATAAGTATGGTATCCTTTTACGAACAGTAGACAAATTTTAGATAAAGGGTTGTACTTTGCGCGAAAATATTAATCTCTTAGGAACTATTTGCATGTTCCGTGAAATCACATTTTTAATTGATCACAAATTCATTTAACAGTTTTACTCAAGACTTATAGGTAAAAACGTATGAAAACGGAATGAATCGATGGAAGCCCTGAGTGAATGAAATTGAAGTTTTCTATTGTAAGGTTTCGTAATCGAATTCCATTCTCGATCAATTGAAGACGATTCCCAAGAATAATTTCTGTTTCAGTTGAGTGTTTTCTTGGGCAGCGCTTAAGTGATTGACTTCATTTACATAATAGATGCAGCAGCTGAAGATATAATGCGTAATCTCCCATTTTGTGGATGAATAGCAATAAAGCTTTTGCTGTGGCGTGTCTGCCCAACCGATCGATGAGGCTACAACTCGCCGAGAATCAAATAAAGTCTTGTCGTTGGCATCACAAGCGCATTGCGGTGAATTGATTTCTTCTTCAAATGTCAATCCGTTAAATTTATGACGGAGAAATGATGTATGCTTAAAAATTATCATCACTAAAAATTCTATGGTGGTTAATTTATTTCCACTTAAAAGTTATCAATCTTTCAAACTTCCAGAATGATGAATTGACTTCGTGCCTGAATTTATTTATCCTTCAAAATGATATTTCGGTATATTGATCCTGATTACATTAAACGATTTATGCAAACTTCCTCACAACTGAAGTGAAGTAAGTTTTTGCCTGAATCTATTATTTTTTGTCGAAGTTGTGGCGAGTTTGAAGCCTGGCACCGCAAATGTATACGTCATTCACTTATATTTCTTTGTAATTAGCCTACATTTCATCCATGGTAGCTACTTAAATAGATTGATTGTAAAATTGGACCGAGAAATGAGCTTGACGACGTTAACAGCGATTCGAAAGATAATGCGGTTAGCAGGTAATGTTACCAAAATCTATTCACGCATCTGAATTTACTTTATTACTTTCCTTGTTCTACTCAATTTATCGGGTTATGCAATTTTTAGATTAGATACAAACATGCCATCAAATAATAATTGTTCTGGTAGTAGCATTTTTTTTAAATTGAAGCAAATAATTGGTAAAACACGCGGTGGAATGTCATTACATTTCCGCAACATTTGTGCAATAAACGGTAGAAAACACACGAGTGTGGTCTAGTTTTATACGAATGCAGCTTATAAAGTGGGTTTTGTTGCCTTCAAAAATGTGTCCGCGCATAGTATAAATATCTGGGCTATCCCTTAGAGACAATCAATGACAATGCGAATTTACAAATATCAAGAAAAGTTGACGTAAATCTTTTAGGGGTATAAAAACGGGAAATATTTTCAATTAGAGTATTTCTTCGCGGAAAGGGGTCGACATAATTTTACTCACAGATGAATTGCTGAATAATCTATGCTGAATATTCAGCTTTTTAGATAATGATTCTAACTGACTGATAGCTGAAATCTCTTCCTCAGTTTATAGCGGAGATTACTTCATGCGCAACATGGGTGTTTTCTTTCGATGATTGTCACATTCAGCTTAATACCAAAGATATTCTAGTGCAATGCATGTTCTTTATATATTGTATTTGATTACCTTAACAATTGTTATTCCTTAAACAATCAAAACTATTAAATAATTTTATTAATAAACACTTAGAAGCTTGGGAACTAATTTGTTCACAAATTTTGAATATTGCTAAAAAATCGGAATAATGTATAATAGAACCTCTCCTTTCTTCAAAAGCGGTTTGAGCCGTCAAAAGTATCAGCATAGAAGATGATCCCAGAATTTTGCGTGGAATTATTAGCTGCGATTATGCGACCGATATCGTTATTTTAGCGGCATATACGTGACCAATACTTTATCTTCTTGCCTGCCTGCAATTTATAACGCGCCGCTCACCATGTAATTAATTCCGGCACATCGACGGCCCATTAATCATACGCTTAAATGGAGGTAAACTTCAATCACTTCAAGTTTTCTGATCTTATTCGCATAAATAAGATAGCAATTAGCTGGAAATTGTTTCAAAAAATAGCCGTACAAGCTGGACTTGGAAATCATAGCCTTTGTCGACGACATTGCAAATATTATCAAATGAGTTGATGCGCAGGTTGTGAACGCTGGTGAGACTATTTAGAGAGGCACTTCTTAGGCTGTTATAATATATTTCATAATAAATGTTTAGTACTTGGTAACCTTGAAAATATTTTGCGTCAACTAAAAATAATAAACGTTATCTCTAACTACCAACCGTTAAGCCTCCTTCGCGGTGTAGTTGAATCTCAGGTACAGACACCGTAGACCTTTCTAGATGAACAAATTTTCAGTCGAACTTTGTTCATCAAAATTGCAAAATTCATTCCGCTAATGATTGCAAAAGTGTTTGATTGAAACAAATGCAAAGAATGACAACTTTAACCGCAATGTTTGTAGATGACGAGCATTGATAACAAACGATAGCGATTGCAACTTATATCATTTGAAGAAAAAATAATTAGGCGAACTACAGAAGGATCTCTCGTAGATGCGCTGACGAAAACAAAAGATTTTTTTTCCTGACATGAATTACTCATAAATAATTTATTTACATCACCAACAAATATTTAGTATTTCAGACAATTGCGTTAAAATTTCTTGTTTATTTCAACATCAGGCTTTTAATTTTTAGTAATTATGACTCGCAACTTGCGAAAAAATAAGTATGATTTGGAACATTGGGACTCATCCAGATGTTGATAATTTCAATTCTGACCATATTTCTATTGCAATCGAACCCAAAAATGATTAAAATTGTATAAAAAATTATGCAGTCGAGCAGGTACTGTGATTAAAAATATTTCATCCTACTCAAGTTAAATTGTGTAACTCGACTTACATTTGGAAATTTTTTCTCTCCACAATCATGCCTTTGGTTCATAATAATCACAAAGATAATGAGTCTTCAACTTATTATATAAGAAAATTTGTAGTAGAGAATAAATCGTTAACGAATAACGCAGTTTAATCCTCAGAATTACGTGACTCGATCTGCTTCGACATCGATTTGAATGTCCCCAAAAAATTCGTACCATCATAGACTCAAAAATTCAGGCAGAAAACATGCTTAATTCTGCATTTGAAATGAGGACTAACACTGAGTCGTCGTCTATTTGTAGCACAGTTTTTCTTAGAAATAAATTTGAATAGGAAATTATTTAATGATATACTCGATTCGTTTCAAAATATATGAAGTGATGTAAATATATCGGAGATTCAATAAGGCATCAATAATGCAATGGGAACGTTGATGTAATTCATCTTAAATCCAACATATGATCTAAATGAAAATCATGACGGGGGATAATTTGGAAGAGATAAAATCAGTACTTAATTTTTAACGGTTCTTTACAACTCTTTTCCAGAACGGTAATTTATTATTCTATTCATTCTCAGTATCGGTTTTCGGCGCAACAAAATCCAATATTGGAGCAAATCATCGTTCCCGGGAGTGGTTCATCGACTTTTTTGATTGAATGATTGAGGCACGTCAAATTTTTTTAAGACATATCTTGTATATCTATTGAACATTGCAGGATTTTAAGGGGAATTGCTGGTTGACCTGCGCTGCCTGGGATAGCAGTGTCTTGTAAAATGAATGAGCTGCCAAATGAATATTTTCCCTATGACATATAAAATTTCATTCAATATTGCAGCGTCCATTCCTGCAATGGAGTTCGATGCTGCTTCAGATGTACAATTGCTGATCTGCTATTGATCTGGAAATCCATCCAATATTATTCATTTGATAATGATACCGACTGGCAATCTAAACTAAAATATTCATCTCGTAATATTCAGTCGTAATTCTAATAAATATCAATATAATTATGTTCAGTAAAATTTCTAGTTACTCTTCACATGGACATTATTTATTAGTATTGTTTATTATTCTGTCTTAGGCTGTGTAGTCGCTGTCGTAGACAACCGTAACTGCTTAAACTTCAACACAATTCTAGAAAAATGTCTTGAAATATACTGGACGAAATAATATTCATCTTATATAATCAAAATGATTTAATTTCATAATCAATAATCTATTACTGACTTTTTAATTTCACCAAGATGTATGGGAGGAAAAAATATTAATTAGGTAAATAGCTTTGAATGATTTCGATACTAGTTTGCGGAAAAAAACGTTCGACCTTGTCGTATCGAACGCCTGCTGCAAAGAAGTTGTAGTCTGTACCAACCTGAGAAATTCTTCGCGCTTATTGAGAAGCATTTTTACCTTTTAACTTCGATTTAAAATTCTGGAGCTTTGCTCGAAAAGATAAAATTACTTAAAGCCTACAGCAAATAGAGTGAATGCTTTCTCAAACGTTTGAATATATGTACCATTTACATCGGACTAGATTTTTACTTTTTCTTAATATGCGCATTTTTCGATAATGTTTAATCGTTATATACTACTTGCAGGAAGATTTGTAAGTTTGTTCCTTCATTTCTGAAACTTTGAAATAATTTCAGTTTCATCGTTTCGCCTGTTATAGCCGTTCATAAGTTTGATAAGCTATTATGCGTTCGAATAATTTATCTTTAACATATTTATTCATGAATAAAATTGTTTTCGGAGTGAATGCGAATACTATTTAACTTTACGTATATTCTCGGTATACAAAATAGTATACCGATAATAGTATAAAAAATAAATTCTCGAATTTATTAATTCAATCGTGGAAGATAAAATTTTTATCGATATGAATAACTTCGAATTAGGAGCACTTTTTCCTAAATTTGAAGTTTACACACCGACACGCCAGCTGATTCAAACGCGACATCGGCTTCCGATATCCAACTCGTCGATATTTTTTATAGGATCTTAGTCGCCTGAAGGGAAGATTCTCCTAGCATCTGAGATAAGAATATCACGTAAACAAGAAATTCGAGTTCAGGCTGTTGAGTGAACAAGCTTTGAAATGAGCTGGGAACTGACAAACAATTGCTATCAAATACACATTGATAAAAATTAGACGAAATTTACTGGTAGTTTGTAATTTGATATTGGATAGTCGAGCATAAATTCCATGACAATTTTTGGAGATTAAAATGTCTAACCATTTGATGAAAAAATCGCTGTGTATAAAAATGGGAATGCCTCACAGCAAGATCGGCACTATATAGCCCAAAAATTAGTAAAATGCCTGTTATGTTGTTGCATCAAATTATTTAGTATTTAATTATTATTGAAGTCTACTAAATGTTAAACAATAATAACAATCGATATATTATCTTTTGAAATGCTTCCATTTGAATATACCTCTTCAAAATCTTGCCAGTGCATGGATAATTTTATTTTAAAATCAAACTTTATTTGTAATCAATATTGTCATTTGTTTGAAGTACTCAGGTGGATAAGTTAAAGTAAAGTAAAAGTAATATCCTTTGTTTTCATTCTGTTTTAGTAGCTTACTTCCGCTTATAATTAAGTCACAGTTGGTTCAAGCAATCAGCACGAGTTTCCTGCACCTCTATTTTTATCGTTTATTATCAGCGTAGCCCGGCAGCGATCGCGCTATATAATCACTGGGATAGAAATATCTTTCGTTTCTTCAAACTCCTAAAATTATATTAGATTTTGATATTTTAATAAATATTAAAACCCAACTCTATGAGCTGAAGTTCAGAATGTTGAAATAATTAACGTGCGTTAGCTAAACTGGGTTTGGTCTAATTGTAACGCGTTGAATTGGCATTATAAACGATGTCGCTATGAATTTATGGCCGACATTCAATTTTTTGCTATGTTTTTCCATCGTAGAGCCTCCAGCGAATATCATAACCACTCTTCGTCCATCTCAAAAGCACAAGTTTTCGATGCAAATGAAGATCGTGAGGCCAGACTACACATTTACATGACTGGCAGAGACACGATGTCGGCCATGTTTTCTTAGCAAGCGTCTCTCCTGCCATGTCTTGACCCAAGGACAAGCTAAGAAATTTCCGTGCATTTGTGGCCACCAAGAATATATTTTATGCTCCATGGGAGAACACTTTATTGCATTACACTGCCGGGTTATGTTGCTTTACTTGCCAATTTTACGAGCTCTTGAATACCTGCACGAATATTTTGCCGGCACGAACTTAGCTCCTTACGATAAATTTTAAGATAACACAATAATTTGTTGATCGTAACTCCCCAAGTAGACGCTTGAATGAATTTTGCTAATTTGCACATTGAGTTTATCGAATATATTTTGTTGAGACGTTTTGTATGCTATTTACTCGAAAATTAATAAATCATAAACATTCTCAGCAGTAGCAACTCACCTATGGGCTGCTGGTGATTCAAGAAGAACTCAGTAAACTTTTGCCAACAATTTTTTGTGTATTTTTTGCGACTCAAGGTCGTCTTTACGATATTGTGGACTATTTGAGACTTTAAGACACAATTTTTTCTATTGCAGGATGAATTGAATACGCGTGTCATCCAGAGGGTTGTTTGAAAACTTGTTTGAAAGAAAACATTGCTTTAATGACACGAACAATAATCGGATGTCCAGAGGTACAAATAAAATACTTAAAAAAACTTTTTAAAAAACCACGTTTTTCTTGTGGACTAAAAAGTAGAAAATAAATTATGGTTCGCCCCAAAAAAACGTGTGTCGGGCAGATTTATGATTAAAGCGAAAAGCACACAACACTAAAATTTTGGAAATTTGATGGTGAACGTACAGCCCGACCCACGTTTTTTTGGGGCGAACCATAATTTATTTTCTACTTTTTAGTCCACAAGAAAAACGTGTTTTTTTAAGTTTTTTTAAGTATTTTATTTTCTACTTTTTAGTCCACAAGAAAAACGATTAAGACTTGATTAAGTATGACTTGACGTACGTATCTATGATACGCAGCGTTAGCGCCTGCTCGTCTATAACGTGAGCGCCCGCACGTCATACTATATATATATATATACTATATATATACTTTACTCAATTAAACTAATTTCGGTCTCTAATTACTAGTTTTTATGATTGTATTTGAAATTGTCCTGCATGCCGAATTTCAGATCTCTAGAACAATCAAAAGTGGGCTAATTTTCGTTGTCAATGTTAACAACAAACAAACAAACAAACGCGAAGCTATGCGAAGAAAAACGTGTTAAAAAAGTAAAGATGTTAAAGTGACGGACGGTATAGGTCTTGCTATACAATGGAATTAACTAGGGTTCTTTAAGTCGGAGATGGTTTAGAATGGTCTATTTACACATGATGGACAATGAAGTATTGGCAGATATATGAAGGATTACACACAGATTGAATTAGTTTGACACGCGATATGGACGCTTGCTAGTGATTGACTGACGGAGATGAGAAGAATGGACATATCGTTACTTACTAACTACAAGTTACGGGACGATCCCGTATGTTACGATCGGGCATACATTAGTTTCCCCGACAGTTAATCCAATACCCCTCGATTTAATAATTCCTCACTACTGAAAAATCAAATCTTGTATACGAAAATTCACTTAAGATTCTTTGGTAGTGAAAGTGTAAGCTTGCATGGTTCATAGACAGTGAATGTTAGTATAGACAGTTCTTCATAGAATGACAGTGAAGGTTTCCATAAAAAGCATCAACGGCAAAATAAAACAGCGCCATTAAACTTCCATGCTTTGGTTCCGTTAATGAACCTGAAGGCACCTGAGTACTTTTGAACGAAATTCTCAGAAATACTAATGCCAGAATGTCGATATATTAATTCCCCCCGTCAAAAATTTCATGTGTGATATCAAATTACAAAAATTTTATTGTCTGGGCCGTCGTCACGCTCGAAAAAATTAACAAGACTTCATTGAAATTGCGATGCAGTTTTTTCTTTGTGTAGGTCATCTTGACTCAGTGTGGCAGGAGGGTACAGCAGTGTATACGTGCAGAAAGTGCCTCACTACTTATCAAACATGGCTCATCGATTTGTTATCCTGAGTACAAAATTACTATCAGCCTTCACGTTTCTCATTAAGATCTAATTAGTCGAACTAATACTTCAATTTATGATCGAAAATTCTTCATTAATACTCTGCAATTTACCAAATACATAACGCTAATAAATGTTGTTGTACACGCTTCCGTTTCATAAAGATCGCATTTTAGGACTAGGACACAATCACCATTATAAATTCTCCATTTTAATGGACATTGGTATTATATTCTAATATTTGATCCATTCTGTCTCTGAACTAAGTATCGCTTTTAAGAGAGTATATATTGAATCTTCTTACGACAACAATCACTTATGATGAGGCACCATGAATGGTTGTATATAAGATTGATGGAGTCATCTGTAATGGAGAATCGAAAAATCCCCCTACTGAGGCTGTTGAATACACTGATCTGATTAAAGCCTGTATTTAGTTCGTACCAACAAAAAATGTTGGACTCATGATTAATTTCTCATAATATTATTTATAATATTATTATAATATGATATTAGTTATAATACAACGTAATAGATATTATTAGTTATAACAAGATTTTTTTTACAGCATTCACTTTAAATTTAAATTTGAGAATCTTATAAGAGCAATGCTACTGGCTGAAATATTTCAGTCGTAATAATTTGATGATATCTTAGTGATAAAAAGTTTATCATTTAAGTTATAGAATAATCTTTACATAATAAGTAGGTGCATGCAGATCTTCACTTGTTTCTTACGATAGCTCTCAAGGACGTGCATATTTCAAAATTTCGAATAATATTTTCTTGACATTACTGTTTAAAAAAAATTGGGATCGTTCAACTCCTGTGCTAACATGACATACACTATTTCATGTCCATTTCAACTTTCATAATATCCTCGTAAATAACTTAAAGATTATCAAGTAAGATTTGAGCTCACGTTTAAGCAGCTTTCAGAGAGTCCGGAAATAATATCAAAGTTTATCATGACTGATGAGCTCATATTACCTCTAATGATAACAATAATGAGCAACACTGAGCAGAGTCAGGACTGCTGAGAATATAAGCGATAAGCGCACCAGCAAAGTGTAATGCTGGGAAGTGGCTGCATGCCTATTAGAATAATGATGTATTTTATGAACAAGAAACGAATTCATCAGAATTATGAGATCAAGATTATGACGCAATGTGCAAAATAACTAATGTCAGTAAATTAGCCTGAAAAACTTTACTGAAATATCTGATCAACCACTACAAAATTCCTTGTTCTCAATATGTTGGGAGGTACAAAATTGCAGTGCACTTTGAGAATTTCGTTTTTCAAATTATAACGAAATGTAAAAATTAGGATTCCAAAATTCACTCCCGAACCGTGAGTCCGGCTTTCATTGTATCTTGTAGTCACGCCTAATATTAGGCTGAGTCGCAGTCACACGGCCGCGTAGTCTCCAGACCCCATACTATGCAGACGCTTGATTCACGCACTTGGCCATCAGATTATTTCGCAGCACAGCACTTTTGATCTTGGGCCCATTGCACTTTAGCCGCTAGCTTATGTATCTGCCCTTGTTATGAGTGAACTGTACGCTTACGAAGACGAGGTGCAGCCTGACAAGCAGTACGCGACTTCGCTTGCTTGCATTTTCTGGACGGTCGCCTTTGGGGAGCCGAGATTTTAGAGAGACTATAGATGGTCGCACTGATAGCCTGCGAAGGTGAGATCACGGTACTACCCCGTGAGTGTTTTTCTCTCAATTCAGTATGAAACTTGATTCCTATCTTCTGAGCACGTTCCAGTAAATAAAATGCTTTATGGTCTGATCATTTCATTATTAAAATTATTGGAATTCTAATTTAATCTATTATATGTGATATCTAAATCAATCGAATTTTCTGTATGCAGACGTGAAGTGGCGCTAAAGAGGAAGGTGCCTGGGAAGGAATCTGGGTTTCTTCGGAGTTCTTTGATTTGATAAAAATGCTTTGTGCCTTGACTCTGGTCCATTTTCCTCATAATTTAGTGCATGGGAGGCAGCGTTATCATTTGAATGCTTGTTAATCATTCCGTATAAATAATTACAAAATATTGTCTAAGTCTTTCTGGCATTGTGATATTTTCCAGTCCCACGGCATCGGGTTTCACGCAGAGTATTCACTTTATTGGCGGATCCTTTATTGCCGCATTACGATAAGCATTTTACGATTACATGAAACCAATGAACTTGAACGTCAAAACTCCATGTTAGTTTTCATATTTTTCACATGTCACTGAAATTATTAGTTAAAGACTCAATATAAAAATAAAAATATAATGACATTTTGTCTAGTAATAAGAAGCACCAACTTAATTTGAGATAACTATTTAAATACGACCGTAATCATCAGGGCATCACTTTGCGTGCATTCACATGCAGCGCCTGCAGCCGAGCGGTCCAAACATGCATATGGACCAATAAAGTGCTGGTAAATTGAACGATTTCATCTATCGTGTTTGAAGCGTAAAAATGTGACCATGCCTTAAAATGCAGCTTAGATCATAACAAAATATTCGACGGATATTTCATATAGAATATTGAAATAATTTACAGTCGCAAAGCTATATATGAAAGAGAAGGTAGCGCGATGCGTTATCAAATGAAGTTTTTGTACAAACGTACTAGATTATAATACCACATAGAAATACTTATGAAATATAATATATTTTTTACTCACTCAGCTTAGAAAAATTCGATAATAAAAGAAAAAAATTAAATTAATTCATATCTTCTACATATTATAAAAATTGTTACGATAGATAAAAAGTTTGTCAAAGTAGGTTAAAAGTTCTTGTTGATTGAGTTTGTTCAAGAAGATGCGTTATAATTCTAATGCAAACGTCTGAAAACCTTATTATATGTTAATATGTCTTTGGGCCATGATGAACTCGAAATAAATTGACGACTAAGCGGCTAAATAAGAGTTTAGCTGCCAAAAACCCTTACTGTAGTTTTCTATACAAGAATTTTTTCACTGGAATTAGAACTCTCTTTCCTAACTATTTCCAAGCTAGATGCTAAATTGAAAACTATTTGACATATTTCATCACTAATGGCAACGTGTTGATACCTTCGAGATGCAATCCATAGATAAAATTTTAGAGAATCAAATCCTCATAAGAAACATGCTGCGTGGCATACGTAATTATATGATATACGAGCTCGTATGTTAGGTGGTTCTCAGTCCTGATGGGTTTGTTGTAGCAAATGCATGCATCTATCGTCATAGATGAAACTTTTCGTTTTTTATCCTTTATGTCATATCGTCATGTATTTTAAATTGTAGTTAGATAATTTTTACGTCTGCTCACTACTAGAAGGCAACTTTTATTTCTTGAGGGCGAAGGCAATTTTTCAACAGAATTTTTCTTATGATGATTTGATTCTCCAAAGTTTTACCTATGGATTGCATCTCGAAGGTATCAACACGTTGCTATTAGTGATAAATAGGTCAAGTAGTTTTTAATTCAATATCTAGGTTGAAAATAGTTAGGAAGGAGAGTCCTGCTTCCTTATGTCTAAACTCCTACTCAAGTTACAATTATAGGAGTATTGGTCATTTTCATAGTCTCCCTATGACCATGAAGATGATAATACTAATGCTTTAAAAGTTAAAACATGTATAATAGGCATGATATATTGTATTTTTCCTATTGCGATCATCATGTAACGAAAAATATTATTTTAGTAAAATTGTGATATATATTTAAATATATGCATTACCCTCACATTTTCCTATGATTTTAAAATAATGAAGGGCATAAGGTTGAGCGTTGAAACTTGGAACATATCTGGATGCGTTTTTATGACGATTTGTTCTCATTGTGATCTCTAGAATAGCTATCGGAATTTTGGGAAAAGTTTGCATGTATATGCTATTTCATATTTTTGAAAACTTCAAACAACCCTCGGTCATTAAGAAATCAACCTTAGGTCTGAAGTTTTGCACATCCAAAACTTTTCCACGCGATTTTAAAGCTGAATTCCAGAAATTTGAAGAAAACGCTCCACTACTTATACAGTAAAGTGCATAATTTCAAGCCGCGAGCCTTCCTTGTCGTGTGAAGGACATGCCTTTAACCACGGAAAATTTGAAGCAATTTATGTGACAACTATCATGAATTTCGCCAAAAAGTCGGATAGAAAATTTCATGAAGCCCTAATTTCCCAGTTATGGTCATTAGAGTGTTTTTAAATTAACTGATTTAATACAAATAAAAATAAGCAACATTTTTCAAAAAAATCCAAAGAAATCGTTCGTAGCATTCTGATTGCGGCCCATAATATAAATAAATTACAAAGTTATTTGTTCATGTGTCCAAAATTCTTCTGTACTCAAATTGTGTGCGGTCAAGCAGAACTACTATATGTCAATAGTAGGTCATGTAAGGCCAGCAAGCCTTTATACCACAGTTGTAATCCAGGTTCCACCAAATACAGTTCCGCTAACCTATATATCTCATCTCTGCCCATCTTCATCCTTAGCTAGTTTTGACTTTGAAGTCATACGGACTAGCACACGTAACATTGTGCCCATGATTGTGGCCGCGGTGGGATCTGATGGTCAACTAACAAGCCAGCCTGGCAGAGTGCCTTCAACAACATTAAGACTGATGACAGTAAGACTGATCCATCGCTCAACAGCAGTGACAGGTCAAGTTTTTATATAAACATGGATAACGATAGAAAGAGCTAATACTACCAGGCAGGTAACGCCACTGTTAGAGCCATTTCGCGGCTCTCTCTGAAGGACATGATCCTATCCCTCCTCTGTTTTGGCGTTTCTTTTGGCTGCCAGCTCCATTCCGTGCGGTCGCGCCGCAGTTTTTTTCTCATCGACTTGCTGCGGCCAGGTCGATTGGTCTTGTGCTTCTTCTGACACCTTTCAACCTGTTTCCTGCGGTGGCGCAAACAGAATAAGCACACGTATAACATGGTGGCAGCGGACAGTATCAATTGATTACGAAGATGGAAGAGAGCAACTCGCAACCCACCTACACGAAAATGGCGGCATTGAAAATGCCCGACCACATGGCGTTAGGGAACAACGCAGTGAAGAAATGGAAAATTTTCAAACAACGCTGGGAGACCTACACCGTGATTACGGACTTAAGCTCAATCTCCACAGTAAAGCAGAAAGCACTTTTTATTTCATTGCCTTGACGATGACGCCCTCGATGCATACAACACATTCCAACTGGCCGAAGACGCGACAGTCAACCAGATTATTCGAGCGTTCGACAATTTCATCATTGGAGAAGCTAAAGAAACATAAGAACGTTTTATGTTCAACAGAAGAAACCAAGAAGGAGAATGCTTCGAACTTTTCTACGCCGAACTTCAGATATTAATGAAGACGTACAACTACTGCGACAACTGCAAACATCACTGCTGAAAGATAGAATTGTTTTAGGCATACATGATGCAAACATTCAAAAGGAACTGTAAAAGACGCACAATTTAACGCTAGAGAAAACGGTGGATATCTGTAAAGCAAATGAAAAAGCGGTGACTCGTAAAACACTACGCCCAGAAGTTAACAAGGTGATCGACTTCAAGAAAGAAGCTTCATCGAATCTTGAAAATAAGCGACAGTGTAAATTTAGTGGAAGGCACCACCTATTTGACAGAAAAAAATGCCCAGCATATTGAAAATCCTGCAGGAAATGTTAGACGAAGAATCATTTAGCTTCAATGTACTTATCAAAATCGCAATTGAGGAACACGTAAGATAAAAACAACGTCGACTACTTAGAAGGAAGCACCGACTCTGAGTCGGAAGAATGGATCAACAACCTCGTCGCACAAAACTGCAACAGCGATAAAATGGTTAAATGCGCTATGGAGATCGAAAATAGGACGGTGAAGTTCCAAATAGATACTGGCTCCAGGATCAACATTCTGACCAGGAACTACGTGAAACACAAAGCGATAAATGGAACAAATATTGTGCTTAAAACGTGGAACAACAAGAATTACGCCCCATTAGAGCGTGTAACTGTGCGTAACCCGAAAAACGAGAAGAAATATAACGTAAATTTTGTGATCAGGGAAGAACACTACACACCCATTTTGGGACTCAAATCAAGCCAGCAAATGAAGCTAATAGAAGTGAAAGAAAGCAACTTCCAAAGAACTAACAAAATAAATGGACGAGAGAATCCTCGAAGATTCAACGACGACCTAGGAACTTTCCCCGGCATTCATAAACTGAAAATAAAAGCAGATGCCTAACCCTGCATAATGCCAGACCGACGACTTCGATGGAAGAGTAAGACTGTGCATCGACCCAAGGGAATTGAACAAAGTAATAGTCAGAGAAAGATATACCCTTCCGACTATTGACGACGCGCTTCATGAGTTAAGCTCTTCCAAAGTGTTCAGCAAGACGGATCTAGCAGCAGGATATTGGCATGTAAGACTCGACGAGACTTCTAGCAAGCTTACGACTTTTCAGACACCTCATGGCAGATACAGATGGCTAAGATTACCATTTGGAATATCCACGAGCGCGGAAATATCTCTGAAGAAACTACATGACGCTTTATCAGGCCTCAAGGGAGTAATATGCATTGCCGACGACATCATAGTTCACGGCCCTACAACCTTGGAACATGATGAGAATTGGATAATGTTCGCTAAACGTTGTGAGGAGCAAGGGATAAGACTAAACAGAAACAAGACTAAATTCAATGTAGACTCTGTGACCTTCATGGGACACAAGATCTCAAAAAACGGACTTCAACCAGACTACGAGAAGATCAGAGCCATAGAAGAATTTCCACGACCGAAAAACGTGTCTCAATTACGAAGTTTCTTAGGAATGGTGAATTTCTTATGAAGATACATCCATAACTTGAGTGAAGTCTTACATCCCTTACACAACCTTGTCGAGAAAGAAGTACAGTGGAATTAGTCTCTCTCTCAAGAGAAGTCTTTATCGAAACCAAGAAACGCATAAGCGAAAACGCACGACTAGCTATTTATGATCCAGAAAAAGAACTAACCGTAGAGAATGATGCATCTGAATTTGGCTTAGGAGCTGTCCTACTTCAAGACGGGAAGCCCATTGCCAACGCCAGCAGAACATTGAGCGACTGTGAACGCAACTACGCGCAAATTGAGAAAGAAATGCTATCGATTGTTTTTGGATTGAAGAAGTTTCATCCTTATGCTTACGGACGATGAGTGAAAATTGTGACTGATCACAAACCACTGACGAGCATAGCAATAAAACCCCTTTCGAAAGCTCCAAAAAGAATACAATGTATGTTATTGAAGATTCAAGAATGACAACGCATTGGAGTGCAAACCAGGAACGGAAATACCTACAGCAGACGCACTATCAAGAAGCCCACTAGGATAATGCGAGCATGTACATACGACCAGAAATCTTGAAGAAACTCCAATTAACGAAAATAGATTTAAACAGATCGATAGAGCTACGAAGAGTGACCCAACTATGACGAGATTGAAGGAGGTTATTAGCAGAGGATGGCCATTGGCCAGCAAACAAAGTAGAGTTATCCAAGGACCTATTACCATACTACAACTTCGGAGATGAAATGACCATCGAAGACGGCCTAATTCTGAGAGGAGAAAGAATTATCATCCCATCATCACTACGCTACGAATAATAAATTCTGGGCATAAATTCGTGCCTACGCAGAGCACGAACGTACGTTTACTGGCCCGGAATGTCCGCCGAGATCAAACTGTTAGTAGAACAGTGCCCCACGTGCGCTTCACTTCAAAGAATTCAACCGGCTCAACCACTATACTTGCGGGAACTACCCCGAAGACCGTGGCAATATTTAGGGATAGACATTTTTACAATCAAAGGAAGAAACTACCTCATAACTGTTGACTATTACAGCCAGTTCTTTGAAGTCGACTACTTGAAGGATGACTTGACCTCGAACGATATCATCAGAAAACTAAAGGCGCACTTCGCAAGATACGGCATCCCCGACAAAATAGTCAGCGACAACGGCCCACAATTAGTTTCCCATGAATTTTAAAAATTCTGCCAAATGTACCAAATCCATCATGGAACATCATCACCAGGAAAGAGCAAATCGAATGGAGCAGCAGAAGCAGCAGTCAAAATTGCAAAAACCCGTATGAAGAAATGTCACTACAAGAAAGAAGACCCATACCTAGCTCTACTAAGCTATAGAAATACCCCACAAGAAGTAATTTCGTACAATCCAGCTCAACGGTTGATGGGACGTCGTACCAAGACCTTAATTCCAACAAACCCATCACTGCTACGACCAGAGGCCTCGGAACAGGAGAGATTAACGGCACAACGAGAACGAAAACGACTGCAAATGGGCGACCGAACGAAAGACAGGAAGGAACTTAGCCCGCTGAAAACACAGGACAGTCAGAATGCAGCCTTTGAGAAATGAAGAAAATTGGAAACCAGCCATAGTAAAGAAAGAGATCAGCAACCGATCACACAACGTCGAGACAGGTGAAGGAAAGCGGTTCAGACGCAACAGGCAGCATCTACGAAGAGATCAGTCCATCATCCCAGAAACAACCAAAGAACCCAATAAACAGTCTTCTACCAAAACCGAAAATAAGAACATTCCTACCATTCCGAAATCGCCGTCGACGTCAACTCTACCAACAACTTCTACGGAACAAGCTATTTCTCCCGAAGCGAAGTCGAGAAGCGGACGAACCATAAGGCGACCGCAACGTTACAAATAGTTTTAATGTCTATTATTTCTTTGTTTCTGTCTTTGTAATGGTCTTCATCTAGATTGATGTACTATGCTACATTTAGGAAATGAATTTACTTCATTGCGCTCTCTTTGTATTGTTTGAAGGGGAGATGTTACGTGTACGTATTAGTATCGTCTCATCTCTGCCCATCTTCATCCTTAGTTAGCTTGGACTTCTATGTCATTCGACTAACACACGTAACAGTCTTTACAAAAGGGCAAAGAAAATTATTTGTGAATCAATTAAGATGAAAACGAATATATTCTATCCTATATTGCTAAACATGATAATGTGCTCCAAATTATCTTCATAGGAAATACGTAAAAAGGCTATAAATAAATGTTATACGTTTTCGAATATTTTCATGATATAGGTCACTTATAATATCAGTGCATTAGGTCCATAATGACATTTGATTGATCCAGTCTGAACCTGCATTTTCTATTACGCAGCAAGATCTATTGGGCGGAAAAAACACTAAAAAAATTCCTTACAGTAAATCGAATTATCTCCCCCTAGTCGAAAAAACTATTAAATGACCAGCTCGCCGGTCTTAATTAGCAAACATTTATGATTGCTCAGTTATTTTCGGGTTACAAATGAGGTGGATGGTCGAGCTGATGTGAAACATACGAAGGCAGCATGGTTAGCTCGTCAAGCGCTAACTATATCAAACAATGTAATTCGAGCGATTACAGATAGATGCCCAAAAAATGCGAGATATAAAATGACTTGTCACGCCACTGGATAAGCAGTTGTTATTTTATTACCCTTAATCAAGTTCTAAGGACACAAACTCGAATTTTGAAAAGCTATTAGCTCGATGCAGGTTAATAATGAGGATTACTGCAATCGTCCTTCATGAAGGGAAATTCAATTTAAGTGAAACCTTACCAGTGCCAGTAACAGCAATTTTTTGGTTGAAGACGATGAAGATGAAATTCGGGGAAAAATAATGAGAATCGAATTTCATGTTTGGCAATAAGTTTTGAAGCTCCGAGATAAGAAATGCAGTAACGGGTCTGAGTTTGAACTATGATTGAGAATTTAATATGCGATCCTCAGCTGATTTAGAAAATTTTTCAGGCTGTGAAAAGTCAATTCAAGTTGCAGCATCGTATTTTTTTTTTTTGTTACGCACAGCGAATGGCTTCAAACTGAAATAAAAATTCCTATTTCGAATGACAATTAATTTGAGCATAAGGCGCTGCGCGTATTGCCTTATATTGTATGAATAACTTTGTATTTTTACTTACATATCAAATTTCCTGGATAGTTATGAAAATTTTTGATCGCTATGAATTCAAGTCATAGTTTATTCAGTCAACGATAGGTGATGATATAAAAATAAAATATAATAAGGTTTTTTAAACAAGTAATCAGGAAAATCTTGACCGCTCCTATCAGAACACAGACTTATTAAAAAAGGAAATTTGTTTCCTTGCTAATGAAGTAATTACTCTCGTAACGTTACATATTTGGGGCATATTTCACGATTCGTAACGTTTCAAAAATAGAGCATTTTTCCAGTTTATCTTCCCTGAATTCCTTGCCTGTTATAATGCTTATCCTTCATTCAATACAGAATCTCCTACCTCGGTGCCTGATCGCCCCGCATCATTTTTCCATCAAACTTTTTTTTTGTCAAAACTTCAGAGCAAAATTTATAGACCAAAAAAGTCCAACGCAGGAGAAGTAACAACAAAGAAATCAACTTTAACGAGTTTTTAATAAGGTGAGACTAAACTAAAGGAAATTATTTATCACCTCGATAAGTGATGAATCGTAATCTCGACCCATGATAGACTATATCTTCTGAAATCTACATCACATATTTACTTATGTTCATCTTTGCTTATCATAGGAACTGAATTTCCCACTTGATATTCGACCTTAGTGATGCATTTATATTGAAGGCAAATGTTTGTTTCATAAACATTCATTCTTAATACAAATTTAGGAAATTCACTTATTTCACGGGCATAGACAACTTTTTTTCGCTGAGTCGAGAAATAATCCCGCTCAAAACATTGTAGCACTCGATCCAACAATAAATTATTAATATTCTTTCTACAGGAAACTTTATAAGAGCTGTTTTAGGGCTGGGAATTGTTCTAGGAATGGTTAGGAATCTTAAGACAAGACTCCTCGTCATGAATCTCTGTTCCATTGTAGGAAAACTGGTGAGGCTTGTTCAGTCATGCACGAATTCTGTTTAAAATTTATGAAGATCGGCAATGCATCAGCGCCGAAACTTTCAGTGCCGGCTGACTAATTAATAACCATTGATGCATAATACATGCGAGGCGCCTATATGACCGACGGTCATTTAGGTCATCCCTTCTTCCTTCCAGCGACTGCCTATCAATATTACGGTTATGCCGGCTCGACATTCTCAAACCTAATTTCTATTTTTTTTTTTTTGTTTCTGATGTATTTTCACACACGAGCGGCATTCAATGAGTGTTCAGTTCTCGCTTCCAGGAAAAATGTTTCTGTACATAAAATCCAGCCAGGAAAAAATCCTATATTGAAGTATTAAACAACTTAACTAGTAAACTATGCGGTGTTAACATCTATTTACCGAAGCCGTAAAAAATGCGAGCATAGTTCGTTGATGAACGCATGCTACGTGATTTACCTGTCATTTATTTTCATTCAAATTCGCATTTCATCATAAAACCGCGAATCACAGGGTACAGAGGATTTAAAAATTTGTTTACTACTTTTTTCAGTCATGAATACATATTTTCATGATCAAAATTGCGCAGGTGGATCAATAATTATTGCAGGTATTCCCTAGTAAATGTTTAACTACTTTGAGACTTGAACAGTCATTCGCTCACTCTTGGTCGTCGTTCGGGTGATTGTTATATTCCTACGTAGGGCGCCTGTAGTAAATAAAAAATTTCAATCATGTCCGTATCTTAACTGCTTAAAAATTTATAATTTACCCGCACGAAGTTTGGAAAAACACATTACCATAAAATTACCATACATTTTCGTCTGAAATAATATGGACCTATCATTATTTTTCCTTAGTACTTTATTTTAATGATGTAAATAATCTGAGCGTTAAATAGAAAGTCATCGAGAATCTCAAGAAGCATGAACTCATCAAATACATTATTGAAATACACTAGCATAAAATACACTATTGAAATACACTAGCATGAAATTTACTATTGAAATCTCTAGCATTATATACACTATCTCATGCTAGAGCGCTCACTGGATTCACATTATGTTTAAAAAAATAGGTAGCTTCGCTTGTTTTAAATTAATTAACTATAACCCGACTCTCTTGGTAATTGAGAGGTCTAATTAAGCTCCGGAACTCGTGATGAAATTTAATCCTTGGCTCGCTGAAGTGTTCCTATTAACATCCTCGTTGCAAACAATTGATTCTCGTGCTATATTAAAGGTTACTTGTTACAAAAACGAAACGTCATTATTCAACGAAGAGGGTGAAATGTTTTGTTTCGCATTCAATAGATTTCATTTGAATAACTCTAATTAAAATTTCTTTTTCCATTTCTCTGCTAACTGTTATCGTTTCCTGTTAGAAAACCCTCTAAAACATGGCTTTCGTAAGCTCGGTCAATGAGTGTGTGATCACTGTTTTTTTAATATAATAAATCACTCAACTGATCGTTTCACTCGTATTGCCTTTTTAATGTAGTTAAAACAGGATTAATACTACTACAAGCATTAATTATTTTATTAGTATTGTTAACGGTCATAAGAATGTTATCTTCCTACAGATTTACGAACCGTAGTATTTTATTTTAAGTCAAAGCAAGAAGAATAAAAAGTCATACTAAAGTTATCGCCAAAATTTGCTTGTATTCTGAGTTTGGGCTTATAACAGAATTACCACCCTCGTAAAAAAAATGTAACCGCATATATAGAACATGTCGTGCTAAAAACCATCCTACGTATTTGTGACAATCTGAAATGCGCTTCAGCCGTTCGAAAGATTGTTTAACTACGTTCAATTATAGCTGTAGATTTCTTGACCCTACATCAGGTTAATTATGTGCTGAGCATTTGCAATCCGTGCATTGTGAATTACCAATATTTTGTTTGGCAATCTTAAACTGAGCAACAATTTTGCTTAAATCCTTAAATAATTTTTTTACACATTTACTCCCGATAACCGTTGAATACTTGATTAATACATACACTAATTAGCTATCGGAATAAGTATAATTAATAGAACATGATAATCATTACTCATAAGTAATAGGTATAAAACTTTTATCACGGAACTCTGGCAGGCTTTAATACGATGCCAAGGTTGACCAAGCCAGCATTTTCATGCGAGGTCAGCGAAGCTCTAATGAATATTCGGCGCGACGTCTGTGACCGGGATGGTCATTAAGGGAGAAGGCCCACGACCATGAAAACCTCAACCTGGAGACCACAGAGAGCTTTTGCTGCTCTCATTCTCAGGACATAATGAGTCTGGGTGTAGAATTACTGAATGCTTGACATTTTCTCGTTGGAGCCACGATAGCCAAATTGAATATTTCGACTTATATCACCCACAAAATGGCTTTTATCCCCATACCCGCAATATTTCGTATTAAAATGGACTTAATTTCCATTCCCGCAATATTTTCAATCGAAATAG
Organism: Hyalella azteca; assembly: GCF_000764305.2. Taxonomy (NCBI): domain Eukaryota; kingdom Metazoa; phylum Arthropoda; class Malacostraca; order Amphipoda; family Hyalellidae; genus Hyalella; species Hyalella azteca. The sequence continues at coordinate 106,538 of NW_025931716.1, read as the reverse complement.
ACTTAATTTTCATTCCCCCAATATTTGCCATCGAAATGGATTTTATTCCCAGACAATGGAGTCGAGTTAGCCTCGATCTTTGCGTTTATATACAGCAGACTGAAGCGAGATATCCAATTAGTGCAGGTGCTGCTGGAAGTGTTATACCTAAAAGTGACAAGCGAACAACCAATATTTACTTGTTTTTAAATTTACAAGCTACAAGCACATTTTTTATTCCAAATTCTAAACGATTTTAATCGTAAAATCTGGGAACACGAAATATTTTTCATAAATTTAATTTTTTTTTCGAGCAGCTGTGGTAATCGATTTTCTATACTTCATGTATAAATAATTCACACAGTGGATCAATGACGAGTTAACCTCCTAGAACACTGGCAAATACATAAATAAATGAGGTCTGATTGATAACATTCAACATTTTTGTCCGTTCATTGCAGAAGAATGAATATTTTTATGACATTGACCTCGTTCTTTAGGGACGCTTGTTTCTTCAGTGATTACTATGCATTTCACATGAGTACTTGATGCTACCATAAAAAAAATTCCAGGAAATTTTTATAGTTCACTGGAACATTTTTATTCATTGCGAGTAGAATATCACTGTAGATGCTATGACTCGAACTAGCACTGCGTTCTGTAAGGCTGGAGACTAATCAGCCTCGAGCATTTCGCTCGTCGCTGAGGAATGTGACGCTGGAAGGCAAGCCACCTCCAACAGCGCTAACGAGTCGAAAGTGATTAGCAGATTGGCGGTAGGTCATGACTTAAGTAAAGTGAATTAGATTTTGTCTTTTGTGCAGAAATTCATTCCGGACTAGCAAAATGAGAATGCGAAAATTATTTACATTTTGCTCCTAAATTTTTCCGTATAATAGTGTGGGCTTTTAGGTTATGAGTTCTGTGTAAAAAGCTGTATTCATGCTTGCAAAAAAAGCGACGAGCACAAATCAGCTCTCAGAATCCAATGTAACTAACTTTCGTGAAAATCTTCGTAGTCTACATTATTTTCAAACAAATTTATAAGGGCTTTCTCTAAATACGTAACTCGTCTTTTATTATATCCTTTCCTGCATCTGCCAGTCATATTACCCTCGATTCGTCAAAGCTATCATAATTTAACTCTCAACTCCTTCATCACTAAATATATTCAAATAAGAATAACTTGGCATCACTGATATTCTCTATATCTTTTCACAGTGATTTATATGTCTGATAAAAATGTATTAATTTATTTATTTATGAACAAAATTGGGATAAGCGCTCGGAATAAATTTGATGATGACTCCAGTTCATTCTGTTGCAGGTCAAAAGAAAATAAAAATCATGAAGAACCTAAACATTATGTATACTCAGTGACTTGCTCTTGATCACCTGCACTAATTCTGATGTAGAGATGAATTGAACAAAGATTAACAATCGTCTCTGATATGCTATACCAACAATAAAACACATAGTATGAAACTGCCAATGATCATAAGTGATGGTTCGTTTATCAAAATGAACCCTCATTCAATTTTGATAAAGCATACTAAATAATTTATCAAAGTAAATAAATAATTTATCAAAAATCTATTCTCAATGGCCGCTTCTTCGCATTTAGTCGGCCGTCCGCGAAGTGCCTGGAAATTAAAATGTGATGTGGATGTGTCATTCTTGCTAGGCATGTCGCGGTATTTCGATTTGCTCGTCTGAATTTCTCGCGGATGTGACGAATATTTAAATCTCTGCTGCGCTTCGTTTTTTGTTGTTAAATATTATTGATAAATACGTAGCGTTTCCGTTTTTTAATTATCTCTGAACTTTGCTGTAAACATTTATATTAGGGCAAGATGAAAGCGAAGTCTTTTGGTGATTTTTCACAGGATTTTTGTTTTTTTCAAAGTGTGGATTTTCTTTAGTATGTGATACAAACTCACAATTGAAATAACTTAACTGGTAAAAATTCTAATGAAGTGCTGGAATCTATGCCTGCATGGGTGATTCATACGACTATGTTTAATATTAAAGTTGGTTATCCTTTAATATCTGTCAAATGTAAACCAGCATGCCAAAGAAAACTTGTATAAGTAACATAGCTAATGCCAAGCTAATGCCATATATACGTATTGTGCTAAGCAGATGTAACCTTGTAAAGAAAAATAACCGACCGGTAACTGCAAGAATTATCCAGCCATTACACATGGTTATTGTGCTAAACAAAAGCTTATCTGCAAAAGCTTTTTAAAAATTACTTTTAGCACAAAACTTCGAAATTGTCCGAGTTATTCAACTATTATTAGAGTTTTCACTGATAGATGTACATTCCAGCTTCTAAGTTCAATATCATTGGTTGATGTAGTCTTGCATATTAAATTTCATTTATGAGTTGATGGCGGTGAATTCTTGTCTTCCATATCAAGACATCACACCTTGCGAGGCGCCTGTAATTAAAACTGTCAATCCTTTGCCAAGTTAGCAGCCCTGCTGAAAGTCGTATGATTTTGCATTCTTTCTCAAATTACCTGCCTAAATAATAATATTAGTAGCAGATCTTGTGCAGTCAAAATAATATCTCGGTTTTCTTTGTTTTAACACTGATTGAAATGGAACCTTATGTAGAGATGGATTGAAATTTAATCTAGGAAGATTGGTGGCTAGGCCACTAGGTCGCTTCATCATCAATCACATCCCTTGAGCGCGAAGGAGTTCATGATTAAACTGAATGGCAATGAGCGCAGACTGATGCATGAGATGAGATGCATCTCCACATTATGTATTGATGTAGAGACGCTCGCTACATCTTGAGTTGATGCTGAAATGCTTGCCGCATCACGTATCATGGAATAAATGTACATTGGACATAAGGAAGAAATGCTATTAACGCCATGCATTGATGAAGAGATTGCTTTTACATCATGCTCGTTACGTATTGTATAGAGTTATAGGTTATCACAAAATCAAGTATTGATGTAGAAATTTTCTCTACATCAACACATGAGGGAGAGATGCTTTTCGCATCATTTCTTTTATTATATTATTTTTTATTTTATATTACAGATGCTTTTTTACAAGACTTTATCGCCACCGAAATTTCATACCTACAATGAATGTATTCAGACACTATATTTTGTCCTGAGGTATTTGCAATAACCTGGGTAATACATCACTGAAATTTCATGGAGATTGCATCAATATAACTCAATGCAAAGTCTTAATAGGATACTCATGCAGTGTACTTGCTCGATGCAGCTTCACGATTTGTATTGTGCTGAGAAAATTTTCTGGGATGTTATTTCATATGTTACGTTGCTGGAATGTTGGTATTTTCTTGTGATTTTCTGTTTACTGCAAGTTTTATTGTTGCTTGAAGGGTATTTTTTGTTGTACCAGTGTTGATGATTTAGAAAGTTACTTAGCAATGCTAGTCATCTTTCCTATATTTTTTGTTGTTCAAAGCAACTAATTTGCCAGTGCTTACTTGTTTTAGTTTTCAACGTTAAATCCGGAATTTTTTATTATTCGTCAAGTCACGTTTATGCTGACAGAGCTGTAGCTGCACCGCTCAACAGTCTTTTGATGTCCAGGGGTCACGCTGGTGACAAAGAGAAGTTGTTCCGATTGGCTCCGATCATATGCTCAATTTTAGCTAATAGTTGTCGGTATGCGTCTCGAGAACAGTTTTTGACATGTGGAGGGTAACAACAGTGGCTGCTAATGAAAATCAATGCAAAAAATGCAAGCATCTCTCTGTTTGGAAGAATTCTGGTGTTATCTTCATACCTGACTTTGTTGTTCCCAATCATTGGAGCAGTTTAGTCATTACCCGTGCTTACAGGTTTTCCAGGCGGATGCGGGCTTTCACTTTTTGAGTTCTTCAAATTACTCTAGAGCAGAAGAGCTGGATGCAGAAAGTTACAGTCAAGCATGCCGATACATGGGATGTCTGGTCATTCCGCCGTCTGTAAGAACAGGCGGAATGACCAGACATTCCAAAATTCGTGAGGTTGCACTGCTCTCAATCGTGATATAACTTGTGGGAAGCTTTGTCAACTTTTGTGCAAGGGAAACCATACGTCGCGGAAGAGTCTGCACCAGCGGTTGATCGATGAGTTGGTATTTTTCAGCGGTTCCGATACTTTAGAGTTTAACAGATTCGCGCGGTAAACTTGTGAGCCTGCGTTACTATATAGTCACATAACACCCTTTAGATGTAGGTTGTTCATTACGAATAAATACTTAGTATACCCGGGTTCCCGGATGTTTCTATTTCTATCTAGTGAGAAATAGACGAGGATAGCCAGAATATATTGCGACTCTCCCGCTACACAACAACTTTTTGTCTATATTATTTTATATTTTTTGCTCTAGGTTCTGCAATACACCGCGATGCTTAAAATTCTAAAATACTCAAATTTATAAAATATTTTAGTCACAGGGAAACTATAACCCAGATATATGAATGAAAAATATTTAAAACTTTATTACATATATGAACAGATTCTCGGTCGTTGAAATCACTTATATATTTACCAAAATGACCTATATATTCTAAAAAATTCTGAAATTAAAAATTAAAATTTTTGGCATATTTTATCTAGAACTGTCGGTATAAGAACGAGCTATGTCATCTTATATATTGATGTTCAATATCAATTACTTGCAGAGCTTGGCATTGACGGATCACCGACAAATGCTTTCCCATCTGACATCTGGACATCTGACGTTGAAATAACGGTGAACTAAATGTTTTTTAGTTGAATCAACTTTAATTAAACGTGTCTATTTGCTTGGAGGTTTAGGTCTATTTTCAAGCCGCATGATAGCCAAAATTCAAAACCTGCAAACCTTGGCCACACTACAAATAAAAAAAATTTATTCGTGAAAATAATAAAAGTTTATTCGTGTACAATTAGGAGGCATAGCTTTGTGAGCTGATGTGATATTTTGCACTGTGTGTTTCGCTGGACTCAACAAACAGTATGAAAAAGTATGTAATTTTGATCTAAACTTTATAGTTTAGATCAAACTTTATAGTTTATAACTATAAACTTTATATAACTTTATAAACTTTATAGTTTAGATAGGTTAAACTTTATAGTTTTACATGGGCTGAGTGAAGTTTACGCAGACAAAAAAAGGCTCGGCTTCGGAGCTGCCAACTCCTGAAAAATCTCTTGATTGCGGAACTTAGAAGAAAAATAACCTGAAAATGTACGAACTATAAGTAAATATACTCTAATGATTGTACATGTATTCTAGAATAAATTCGTTTAGACGAGAAGTAAATTTTTGAACATAAACGGGCTGAGGGTGAGAACCTTTAATCGTGTTCACAGTTGGTATCCTCTTTCCTATTTAATATCATAGGATGTTTAATTTGATTTAATAATTCGAATTACGCTTTACGAATAATATTTTTGATCCCGAAGGAATTGCCGTTCGTTTAAATCTCGCACTTAAATTTTACTATTACTTTAATCATTGAGAGAAGTGAATTACGGTTATTAGCGTCAACTTATGGAACACACAACAACAAAAAATGTAATAATCGCAAAGTTTCGAAATTATTTTTCGAGGAAAAAGTATTAATATAATAAATAAAGTAATAATATAGACATGATAAAAAATGATATTATGTGTCAAATTAGAGTCCAGAAATGAGAGAGTAGAAAGAAGAAGTGTCTGCAGGCAGAAAGTAGTCTCTATTGAATTGTTTACTTGTTAAGAAGTATTATTAAGTCTATAGAACCTTCCAGTTCCCATTAGTGGCCATTAATATCGCGCTACAATACGAAAGCCTCGCGATCGTCTGATGAAGAAAGTGTTTACGTCGCCCGTCCGAAATAACTTCGGGTCGCTCTAGTATGATGATCGAAATAAATAAACAACTCCTTACTGACGATAAGAAAATTTTTTCCTTCACCCATGTAGAGTTACTTTTCTTCTTTATTATAACGATGAATTATATTCTGATTTTTCGAGATAAACAAACTTCTCTTTTTTCGCCTGATTCCCCTGAAATAGACACACGCGTTTTGAAGAACCAACTGCTGGAGTGCGATTCCACTGTTTAAGTAAATTTGTGAGCTCCAACGTGCAGATAATTTTTTCTGTGTGGCCACTGTTATGATTTGCATTCTTGGGTCGGAGCAACATAAAATTTAGCCGTCAAAAATTTATTTTTAGTTCATATCGCTTGATGGTTTGACGGTTTAGCTTGTACTACAGTCGGGAGACGATTTTAATCGTCAGCGGTTCAGCAACTTTTAATTTTGCACTGCATAACATATTTAAATACATTTAGTGACTAATATCAATGATACTAGTAATATTTACTGTATCAAATTGGATCTTTTAGGGATCAGGAGATACTGCCGGAAACAAAACGTGCAGATAAAAAACATGCAGCGTTGCACAAACAAGTTGTACATTATCCATCACATCATTTTTTTTTTGGTGCGTTTTAAACACGGAAAAATAGTAAACTTGCAAGTGAAGTCTGGGACAATTTAATTGGGAATTAAGGCGAAAAATTTTTTTGTACTGAGACACGTCGAGTGAAGACATAATAATAATAGTTTATTAGTTTTTTTCGCTCATTTAAGCTGTCAGTGAAAGCCACATTTTCTCATCTTAAATTTTAATAGACGTAATAAGTAACCTGAACTAATATTTCATCAACAATGGTGCCATAAAAACAAGATTTATGCAGCCTTTTCCTGCATATTTGATCATTATAAGCAAGTGGAACGTCAGTGCATTAATTGTGTCGTTTTGTTGCAATAATAACATGACATCTGAAGTATCAATAAAACTGTGATTGCTTATGCCTAAAAGAAAATACTGGTTTATTACACAATAAAAATAATTTATGACAGTCATTGAGAGACCAAATACAAAACATTGTCTGATGAAACTTGGAATTGAACTCAAGAGGCTCATTGAGAGATCCTCAGGTCTATGTTAGTCTGGTTATCAATGCACCAAATGAGGAAAAGTTTAGAGGAAAATAACGTTTTTTGCGTGAATATAATTCTAGCTTTTGAGATTATCTTTTGCGTATAGGTATAGATTGCCAAGTATTGACAGACATTGAACTTTTGTTCATTTATATATTACTTCTTCCAGTCTATGTGTTAGGTTACTGTTAGAGAAAATATATATGTGGTTCAGCGAGAAATAAAAACATGCAACTTTTTTATTTAAGGATTTTTCTTTTTTTTTTTGAATATCTCATAAGATCGTCCTCTCTCATTCACCAACATCAAACCAAATGTTTTACTTGGTAAAAGTTTTTAGAATGGATACAGTTTTACTGAAATTCTTAATAAATTTTCATCGTCTTTTTTAAATAAACCTATTCAATTTTAGTTATAGCTCACATCTACATTTAAACAGGAATTTATAATAAACATATAGAAAAAAATAAACATAAATTATTTGAAAAAAGTCCAATTAAAATATTGCGAATTTTGTTTTTGAAAATATCGTTGTTAAAAACTTTTAGCTAAAAACAATTTCAATAAACAGCTTCAGAAAAGTTAAACCAGATAACAGGACGCGGGTAAAATTATCAAATGCCAAAATTTGTCGTTTTTAACAATAGAATATTTTGAATTACATATTATTAAGAAATTGTTAAAGACTTTTTGAGGGATTTTGAATTGTTGTAACTTTATTAAAATTATATCGGTGAAAAAATAGGAATAAAATAGGGTGTTCTTACAGTAAGTCTGTTTAAAATTGGTTCATCTAAGTTGATATTCCTTCCTGCTTGAAGAAAATCATACAAATTCGGTGTCTTCAACCTAAGTCGCCATTTCTGCCATTTAATAGCGGAAAAAACATTCAAAGTCTGAGACAGAAGGTAATTCACTCTTTAGCGTAATTAAATTGGTTTCTAGAACGCATTTGAGTTGTTGATGAACGCAAAATGCATTGCATTTCCGAGTTGAGTTTTCATTTGAATGTATTTGGCACGAGGGAATATGTGCATGAACTGCAATGTAAAAGTAAATTGGCCGAATTGATACTTGGTCAAAGTTGTAGAATATACTGGGAGACGAAACGAATATGGAGAAAAATTCACAGATATAAAAGTTTTATCAAGGATGATAATATTTTTCCGGACCCCTATGCAAAATACCCATGAACAAATATTTAAGTTATGAATTGTTGGCGCCAGTGTCAAGCCAAACAATAAGACGTCCCTCTGTTTGTTTTGTGGACACCTTTGTCTCGCGTAGGGACGAATTAAAAATTGATGACCCCCCAAGAGAGTTCGTCTTTGGGGGGTCATCTGGGCCCGAGGGTCGTCTGGGCCCGAGGGTCGTCTTTGGGTCGCCTCAGGGTCGCATCAGCTTCTCCGGCACTCGGGTCTGAATCTGAAGATGACGTTAAATATAGCCATACATAAGAGTTTTACCTTTTAATTAATAAATTTTTAGTTTTCGCTCTCATTTATTGGTAACTAGATGGGGATTTCTGTTGAGTGGCCATTATTATATTATTTTTATTTTAAGCATTATGAACAACATCAAAAACATAAAAACTGCAATATGCCTCGTTGTGACAAAAAATATTGAATAAAAAGAATTGAATTATACTTAAATTAATGATATTAAAGACAAAAATGTGACTACTAAAATGCTACTTGAATATTCACACACAAAATATACACGAATGAGAAAATAACAGCTAACTTGGCACCTAACACCACTGTTTCACTTTTCCTATATACACGAGAATGTGTCCTACACATCAATAGCAAATACAAGACTAAACTAAAGCTAACTTTCGCAATTCGGTCAAGGTCACGTCTAACTCTCTCTAATACAACAATGACAATATATACAACCTGTTCAATCCCTAACAACAAAGGGGATATTAATTCTACCCAACAATTCGCCATGATAGACAGAACCGTGCTACCAATTTCCGCTGGACGAGATGAATTCTAGAAGCGAATTTTAGTATCTTCAGATAATATCATAAGTTATACTCCTTTGATTAACAGAGAAAATCAGATAATTTACGGCAATTCGGACGATTATTTTTAAAGAAACACATTGAGATCTTAAATTAGTTACAACGAAGATGAAGATGCAGCGTGAACAACAAGTTCAACAAACTCTGATTGCGGGATTTATTAGTTTAAATGTGTTGCGCTGGGTGAAGATATTATTGTTGCATCCACAATTTCCGTTCTGTCTTATGCTAAATTTGCTGCCGATGTTTTTTATAATTACTGGTATAATTGTCATGGTTTTTGCTGCTGACGTTTCACGGATGTTGTAGCGATTGTCGATATTTTTGATGTTTCGTTGGCGTTGTTTTCGATTGTCTAAAATTTAACACCATAACGAGTGATCAATTATGTCAGTCGCATGTATATTGATGGAGTATGACTTTTGAATTCATCTTCTGAATTTCTGTCAAATTTTCGGAGTGCCTCTAAAATCAGAATCAAATGAATAACGTGCGTCAGTTTTAGGCGGAAAAAATTCGACTTTCGCCAATCGTTATTTTTCGAGTATTATCGTACTAGACTATACAGTGGAACCAATAAAAATTATGCACCTGCCGTTTGATTAGGAGAAACACCTTTATATCGCTTTCATATGGAGCAACACCCAATATTGTTCTTATATGGAGCAACAATCTATATCGCATTTATTCGGAGAAACACCCTATTTGGCTTTGACTTGAAGCAACACCAAATATCGCTTTCATCACTCATCACTTCTCTCACCTTCATCTTGCGGGCTAAGCGGTGCGTTTATCTACTGGATAAAAGCATGTTCACATGATCTGTGAGTTGAGTCCCAAAACTGAGTTGAGTAGGGATTTTATCATAATCTTAATCAATTTGGGAAGCGCAATCGTCGCCAATTTTGGTAATTGTAGTTGGGAATTGGTACCACTTCATAAGGCATTGCGTTAGAGCGCTAGCATTTTTAGGGACAGCTAATGTAAAATTTTTCGATATGCATGTGGTTTTTCTCAGCGAGACATATAGAGGTAAAGTAAAACTCTTCTACAAGAATTTTATGTAATGCTGCCTATTTTACTTATATTTTTATTTCTTTATATCCGTAGAATTTTGAAGAATATTTCATGTTTACAGGTAAATTATTTTCTTGCATTTATCAGCTATGGTGTTTGGTACTGCGTCGTCGAAAATAAATTTTCCTCCATCACGAAGCCAGTCAACTGCATTAACGCATCGGTTTTTGATTAAATTTTTACCGCCCACAGAATCAACAACTCATTTAGTAAGGTTATTTTGCTGGGCGTAGTGAATTAAAAACGATACCCAGAGATTCAGATGTTATCATTTTGCCGAACTGTTCAGTATATTTCTATGTTTTTCGAGATGAAAAAAATTCTTAGGAAAAAAAATGTGGAAAATTATTATTCAAAATTTGAGTATTTTCAAACGAACAGTGGCTGAAGTTTTCTGTGCTCCGACTTAAAGGCATCAAAATTATTCACGGAAAATTTCATTATATATAGTTCGTATTCCGACAAGACTCGCAATCCCCGGGGTATTGAAAAAAATGTTCCCAAAGAGATGAGTACATTTTTGCCAATTGAAAAATTTCAGTCTTTACATTTTATTTTATAGCTTTATATTATAATACGAAAACTAATGTAAATTTATGGCAGAATTTCAGCTTGGTAACGACGTCCTTGATTACCTTTTTTCCGACTGAACATTTAAAGGCTAGAGATCATCAAAATTGTTTTTCCAAACAAATGTGATCTGATGAAAAACTGTATATATGAGAACAAATTATTTCCGAAAAAATAAGGTTGTCTATGATAATATTTTATTGTATGGATAGTATATAATAATATCTAATGCTAAAAAATAATTTTAGCTGCAAAATAAAGCGCTATAACGAGCGACGCTAGTCCGGTGGAGGTTCGGGTAAGATTTTTTAATTTGCATTGTTGATCAAATCCGCCGGAAGTCTCGCCGATCACGAACGGCAAACAATAGCCTTTCGAATAATTCGAAAGAGTGCTTCAACAAAATGGCAGGCACTTCCTGTCTCCGATTAACTTGTACTCTGAGAGAAATCCATGCGAAACGCTCGAAATTAATCAAAATATAGCCATGGAGTTCAGTTCACGTTGGCAAAAAATAATTCTCAGTGCGCATCACTCACAGCCAAGTGCCTGGATGTTCAATGCTTTAACCTTTTGTCGACGGAAACATATACCATCGTCAATTTATTCGTACCTAATGGATGGGGAAGGAAAGGTCCCGCCAGTACAAAAAAGGTTAAGCGTCGGTCAGTTCAACATGTTCAAAGTGTGGTCAGCTTTGATTATGCCATGTCGACCTGTCGCCCATTGATTGAGACCAGGCAATTTTCATATAACAAACGTTGAATTGTATTCGTACGTAAATGAGTACACGAACATCCATCTGTAGTAATATTCAGTTACTAACTCCACGTTTCAGTAAAATAAGAAAGGAATGACAACTGGGAAATGAATACGTTTTATTTCAAAGTCAAAGGATAGATTCATGGCTGGCTCGGTCTATACCATGGTTACGCCACAAACATCTACAGGTAGACAAACTCAAACTTGAGAAAATTATGTGAAGAAATTAGTCAGAATAGTATAAACCAGTGATCAAAAGAAATTGGTGGAATTCATAATTCATCAACGGTCCAGTTCTAAAGGATCATCCAGTTTTGACAAATTGGCTGGGAGTGAGGCAAGCAAATCTCTGGCAATAAAGAAGCCTCACCTCTGACGTCTCCTGAGCTTGAAAGGAAATGCCACCGCTGCCCGGCATGAGAACGTCGGGGCCCACGACGTTCTCTCAGACCACGACGTCAGACCCAGACCACGACGTTCTACCAGACCACGATGTCAGACCCAGACCACGACGTTCTACCAGACCACGACATCAGACCCAAACTCGTCCCGCCTCTACCAGCAACTCTGTTTACGTCCCGCCTCTACCAGCAACTCTGTTTACGTCCCGCCTCTACCAGCAACTCTGGTTGATCGGAAGAACCGTATCACTGCTACAGTGCACTCAATAATAGAAGATACGCTTTCTCGTGTATGGGACGAATTTGCTACCGATTAGATGTTTGTCGTGTAGCACAAAAGGGACATATAGAACATTTATAAATGGTAAAAAATATTTGAATCTTTTTTCTTCCATTGGTGAATAAATTATATTTATTCGAATTCATGCCTGAATGAATACGAATTTATTAAATTGGGTCCATCATTTAGAAAACCCTGTACTGGTTATTCGATGCAAGTGTTCCGGCTGATAAATAATTTCCACTGATACAGGGCTTTAACCGGGCTTTAACTTCAACAGAAACTGGGCTACAGCCAGTCTGTAAGTTCCTAAGCATTAGGGCTCAAGCCGTCTATAAGTTCCGCAGCATTAGAGCTATAGCTGGTCTATAAGTTCTACAGCATTAGAGCTACAGCTGATCTATAAGTTCCACGGCAACAGAGGTCCAGATGGCTGCTCTGCAGTAATTCATTGCTCCGACTTTCAAAATAACAAGCCTCATACATTGCTGGTCTCTGCGCGGTTTCATATCTTTGAATAATCGGTAAGTGGTTTGAAATTGTAATCGTTCCATTGGCAAGTTTGATTTTGAATTACCCAAATTATTATTCTTTTTTGTGCATTCATAGGGGTTAGAATAACGATTTTGTTCAACAATGGCTTACTCAGACATATGCAAATTCAGCGCAAGCCTATTTATTCTTGTGGCGGGGTTGCATATATCAACTGTTATTTCCCGCTACTTTGCCTCGCAATATCAGCATCATAATGGCGTCACCATCGCCGCTGCCAAATTGAGCTGAAGGACTGCGGGCTTTGAAGTCCAAGCGATATTTGAAACTTCAGAAGGCATGGGTAATTTGCAAGGGAAGGAATTTTCCGTAAATAACTTAGCTCATTGAACTGAATGGGCAGACTTGATGAGGCAAATTTATAGATCTGTAGATTTGAAAAGAAGGTAATTGTATAAGTTCATAGTACTTAATAAATATTTTGCGACGTACGTGATAATGAAAAATGATTCCAATTAACTTAAATAAGTTCTGCCTGAAGTAAAATATTTTGTTTCTATATTTCTCTGCGCGTGAATATACTTTTTCTAATAGACATGTGGAAACTAAACGTACAATTTGTCTGAGGAATTTTGAGTTGAAATGAAAATTCGCATGAATACGCGCCATGAACTGAAGACGAGTGACGTAAGAGAATTTCGGGCATGTTATCAGTGGGTTGCATTGTGTAACGACAACCAATTAGCGTGATTTCCAATTGTTTATCTTTCGTATCAATTTTGGCACATGAATTTTCCTCTGCTCATAACCAATATCGAGTTTTTTTTATCAGAATTTTGTAGCAACATCCCGCCTGACTTCTTTAATCAAACCACCTAAGAAACAGTTCATTCTTGTGTTAACTTTGTCATACCCGTTTTGCTCCTTGTCAGTTCATCACCAGCCCTGTACCTGTAAACAATAAACTTGCCTCACACCTTACTCCAGCCTCTCCCTAGCCTCTGAGTGTCTGTAAAACCTTTATTCCAGCATTGACAGCATCAATCTTGGCAATTTCCTTATTTTGACAACACTTCTCTTTAACTTCATTTCTTGTTGTTTGTTTGTTTGTCTGTCTGCTACAAATCTTTTAATCGTTATTTAATACACTTCTACCAGTCCAAACGCTCTGAAATTTTGCACACATACGCTAAAGTCGGAGCCAATGTATGAATCAATTGACAGAATAATTATTAAGGTTGAAACTATAAATTTTTTCATATATTAAGAAATACATTAAAAATTATTTTTTTTTTTCAATGTATGGAAATATAAGTAAAAATTCATTGTAAATGTCCAAAATAGGAGACACTGTATTCCTTAGAAGTGTTGTCTTTAAAAAGTAATTTTTAAACGCATATTATTTACACTCCTGTCAAATTTGATACATTGTGTTCTCAATCAATGAAATATCTTATCTGATATGAGTGTTATAATCGATTTTTAGTCGGTTTATTTAGGTCATATTCAGTGCACGGTGCGATAACTTGTGTTAACCGCAAAATTCGTCCTAACTGATAGCCCGCAGTAATTAGGATACGTGGGGGCTGAAAGTTTCAGGTTTCAATCTAAGTTTCGGGAAGCGAATTAGCCGCTTGTGTAGTGAGCTTTTCGCGACTCGAATTCTATTAATTTGAACTTTGTGAGTGAAATTATCATCTCTCACATTTTTTGGGAACTCTCCATCGGTAAATATAAAGACTTTTCTAATGTAAGAAATGCGATGCCACATTTCCGAAAATCGTACGTATTTAGCTGTTGGGGCGCGTATCCAGAACATTAGATATTTCCTGGACGTGAAAATGTGTTCTTTGTGGCGGAATAGAAGGACATAGCAAAAGTGGGAGGAACGGATTCATAAGAATAAAATTTGAAATTTGAGTTTTGAATTCAAAAAATGAATTCGAGAAGTGCAATCCAGCAGTTATTTTCGTTGATTTAAATAGGTATTTTTTATAATTAATTTCATTTATAATTATTTATGAAGTTTTGTAAGCTGGGTTTTGGCGCATGGGTATTATGAATTGGCAGAGATTATTGATTCCTGGGAACGCGGAGCAAATTTAATAGTATTACATCTTAAACAAACAGTTACTTTTTACCTCATCATACATTTTTAGGTGTTCCTACCACCTGTAATAAAATTCCATAATGTGGAGTACTTTCTAGTATCAGACGGTGAAAAGATTAATTTTTCATTGTTACTCTTAATATGAACTGGTATTATAAAAATAAAAATAAAACTTTACTTTTCCATCGCCCATTGATATGTATAGATACCAGTTGGTTCACCCGGCGTTGAATAGAGTATTCCTATAGTTTCAAAATCCGGTTATTGCGAATCCTATCATCCCGAATTCTGGCATCCCGTATTCATTTAATAATTTTGAAACCAGGGTCCGTTTATTAAAAAAACGCATAAGCTAAGACATTGCTTGGAAACCGCATTAAAATTCCATTCTTATTTTAACGGAAAATTATATTTCTTATCTGTAAATACATATGTATAAATTTTTATATATTTGGAAGCTGTAATAGTGCAAATCACATTCCAATTATTAAATCTATACTTCGATTTTTCAATGTTTCATACCAATATTTTTGAAATTTTTATTCAAAATCATGTCTCGACAATGTAAAAATTGTAAAAACAATATTAGTAGTAGCCGCTATATTTTAAGCGCCAGGGTTCGAACAGTTTCAGCTAAGATAATACTTCTCATTCTTAGTTCTCGAACCCTCACTCTGAAAACTCTACCGTCTAATTAATGGACAGGCGAACTTTGTCAGGGAACTGATTATGGGCTGAAAATCCTCCTCATAATAAATAATCAGGCGATATTTGATTAGACTGTGAGGTAACTATTCGATCATTTTTTATCCCTAACAATGATGTGTTATCGGAGGGCATCGTTAGGTAACTCATTGTTTTCTGTCCCGATATACCCAGCTCACTTGCTCGTATTATTGCTTTAACTTCTCAGTTTTCTTCCTTTATTATTATTGTTTAAACTTCTCAGTTTTGCTTTCGTCCATTTCAGCTCAGCTTCATTTCCATCCAGCCGCAATTAAATGGAAATTAGTCTTCGTATTACCATCCAACAAAAAGGAAAATCCGCTGTTCTCGCAGGACATTAAATCGTGGTGCAGAAAAGCCGCAATAAGTCGATCGCTATCATCAAATTCCTTGTCCGATGTGATGACTTGCCGCGTTCATCACAAATATGAGGCCAAGTTTGGTGCTTTCTCTGCCTCGGCTCGTACCTTGAAGAACTTTTCAATCTATGGCCCGTAACTCAGCGCTGCTTTCCCGCCATTGCTCCTGCGTGGGCCAAAACAGATCCTCGACGGCTTTGTCGGGAGGCTGTAAATAAAATACCTTGTGAGACCAAGCAATATGGCGGGGAATTACAATAATTCAGGAACAGGTGAGGCTGATGAAATACAAAAAATATCTTAGGAGAGCCGGCATTATGGCGGGGAATTACAATAATTCATGTATAGGTGAGGCTGATTAAATACAACGGAAACAATCACCGGGATTGTTCGTCTAATTGATGAATTATGATCATAAATTCTAATAAACAAACTATCGTACTTCGGACTGAAATAATACTCTAACTGGACATGATACTAAAAAATTTATTTATATATTTTGTGACGGAGATAAACTTTATACATTTAATTAACTCAGAAATTAAGTACCATTACAATGTAGAAACACTATTTTAAGTTAATAGTAATTAAGCAACATAGAGCCTTTATAGTTAAGATAAGAGCCAGTTAAGAAAGCAAATAAAGCCTTTGTTTTCTTAGCCGGACCTTCTATTGAGAGCTAGCTTGAAAATATCTTCCAAGTTCAATCTTTTGAAATGTAGAAAATATCTAAATAACAGGGTTTGATTTACTTACGATAAACCCGACCTGTATGCCTTTATCTCTATCCGAATCCGTATCGAGATAACTTTGTGTAAACCTATTAAAACATTCTTGAATTAATCCTGTTGCCTTGTTAAGGTTCGGTCGACTGGTTTTTATTTAAAGAGAAATGAGTGAGGCGTTGTCTAAATAACGATGCACTTCTAGCCCCTGTTGTTGGGGGCATAATAAAGTAGTCAAAGCCTCAATAAGTTAGGTCAATAATAATCATAATAATAATAATAATCATGCCGTTTGTGTACGGACCAAGTGCGAAAATTGCATATCAATAAATTTATCTTGTATTTCAAAAATACTGGCGTTCGTAAAATTGTGCAGAGCATGAAAACTTTTGAGTAATAAATTTATTGCATTTTCTACATTTATGAATTTCAATTACTTCTAAATAGTTCTTCAATAAATGAAATTTAAATATCGTTCTTCATTTAATAACGAAACCGATAAATGCCTTTCTTACATTCAAGATATAACTTATTTAACGTATATAAAGTACTTATTTATTTTATTCAACGTATATAGCGTATTTATTCAGAGTAATGTTCTACGTATTTTTGATTTTTAACTTTTCCTCCAATGGACAAGGCTCAATCACACCAATTGTCATCGCTAGGGGTCGACTTAAGTAATTGAAACCCATCGTCGCAACGATTGGAAATTTACTCTTCATTGTGAAATAGATTGCAAGCATTTGATTAAAATTGTTACTTTCCAAGGGGAGAAATTTTAGACGATTCTCACTCAGATTTTACAATATTGGCTTTACCAGAGATGGATGCACCGGCAAACATTTGTGTAGTAGAAATTTGCGAGCATTTCTTTTCCGTATTGTTTCAAGTTAAAAAACATCAATATATGTTGTAGTAGAAAACTTTCGATCTATGTTTTGAGTTAAAATGAAACTTTAATTTAAAAAGCTTCGCTATTTGATATTCCCATTTTTTTGTGGCATTGAATATATTATAATAAATGTTTACCGGCCTATGGCTAATGTTCAAGAATACTCGAGGAGGGAGAGTTGTCTTAGGATATCGAAGAAAAGAAAAAGATTTGAATGCAGAAATGATCCTAGTTTATATTTTCAGTTATGTTTGCTTGTTATAATTGAATATATCAATACTCTGTGTTGTGAAACGTTATGATACCTGGAATAACGGAGCTCCAGAAATATTACAAAAATAGCAGTGCGATGGATTTTAATGTATATTTAGTTTTGTAACTGAATTTTTATAGCAAATTTTATGAGATATTAATTGATAATTGACTTCATGAGTAGTTTCAAGATTTACAATATATTACTCCACTCATGTTTACATTCAGTTGATTCCATTAGTACACTCATGGAATTAACTTTAATCTCTCGGGCACATGAGCAATGCTGGAAGATTTCGAAATTGAAATATTTACTTTGATATAGCCGGATAATTAATTTTATCATCTCTGTCATAAATGATCACCACAAGCGCAATTTTCGACCTAGTGAACCAAAAAAAAAAATAAACAAATATATACTTTTCGTTAAAACCACACTAGCTACGAACGCGTGTCACTGTTCTGGTAGGGCTGGATAAAAATCAACAACATTCCTCGTTAATTTGCAAGCCACTTTATGTCCCTAAGTGCTAAAAACGCTCATTAATTTATTATCATCTGCTGGAATTTATTTCAGTTTTATATATAATTTCCACACAAGATTTTTACACGAAAATCATTTAAGGAAGACGACGAGTAAGATTTAAGGAAGACGACGATTCAGACATCGAGAAGCTTTTCCTGCAACCATATTTCAGGAAATGCGCATTCATTCTGTTTACTTCCTATCCGCTATCCTTATTTTAGATTCGAACAAATCAACAATTCCAGTTCTTAGTAATAGATTCACAAGGCATAGATATAGTTATTAAATGTCTCAAATTATACCATTCAAAAAATGTTTAATCCAAGACCTATACGCGTGACGTGCCAAATTAAGGGTTTGCACGCCGGGGCATGTGATAGAGCGTTAGAATTGTGTTCGCGAGTAGCCTATCGGTTGAGCCGAGCTACCCTCGTTTGAGTACCTCACTGCAGCCTCTGATTTTTTACTTGTATTGACAGCAACGTAGATCTGAGTTCAATAAAAAACAGTGGAAAAATTGTTGAGCTATTTTTGCATTGATCTTAAAAGGTTTGTTTGACTGTCGCAGTATGGAATTAGGAAACTAAAATGTTTTTGTCTGATTTTGAAAATATTATAGTTGTATCCTTTTCTCTCCGAAGTGAAAAGGAATTTATAGTTGTTGTAACTACAACGTTGGAATTAGACACTCGATGAAATGAAATTATCCACTGTGACTGGAATTGTGTTTTCACAATTCCAAACACGATGCAATACCAAACGTTTATGCCCGATGCAATACCAAACGTCTTATTCTGATATGCAGACTTAATGCAACTTTCAAAAAAAATCGAGCATTTGTGGTCTTTAATTATTTACTTGTATTATTTAACAATGTACGAGTAGGGAAGTTATCTCAGTTATATATGTGTAAAGCCAAAAATTTATCCTCCATCTATCATTTTCGGTTAAACTCAGAATTTGATGAATAATTCAAAACGATATCAAAATAACACTGCATTATCTCGTATAAGAATGTGAATAGGTTTCACCTCAAAAGGGTTAACACTTCAATCGTTATACTGTTATATCACAGAATATTTAAAGTGTTGAAACAATTTTCTAATACAGAAAATTCGTCGCTCATTTGTGATTCGCTAACAGCGTTATTTTAGGTTGGGCATCATCCGCTCGTCTGGCCGGTTAGGGCTCTCAGCATTCGAGATCAGGCACTCGTGGGGCGGAAAAAGGCCAAACGTCTTGGCCTTTTTGGCTTCTTGGCCTTTTATTGGCCGGCCTCGAGTGTCAAGAGACGTCGTTTGGGTTGAGTGCTGGGAGATGGGCAGTCCATTGATGACCAAAGGGAAGGTATTTTAAAAAATAACACTTAATTAAAGATTATTTTATTTTTATGCCCATATTTTACTAAAAGACGTGATTGCTCGTCGTGATGGTCGTAATTATCTGAAGATTTTACTATACTTTCATAGAAATTATTTGGTCAAATGGCCCAGTAATCGCACATTTGCCTACCAACAGCAGGAGCAGAGAGCGACTGCACTGATATATTCTTTTGACGGGCCAAGCTGGATTAGGATGACCTACACCATGACGACAAGTGCATCTCTATTTGAATTAAGTCTTACTCATTTTCTGAGTGTATAGATACATACATATATCCACCATTTGAGCATTTTCTGACCATGGATCCTTAATTGGAGAATTTGGGACCCATCATCGTCCAAGCTGGTCATAATATAGTGTCACTGCCGTTCCCTTTTTTCTGCAACCGAGTATAATAAGCAAAAAATAAAAGTAAAAACTTCATTTTTTATTAAATTTTCAGTAGAACGTTATTTGAACTTTTAGGCACTAATTACAACAGGTTTAAAATGAGATTTCCAGCCATCATATCTTCAAGTAGCTGAAGACTTTAAGTTAATTTTTGTTAATACATTTACAACTCACATATATTATATTCTGATGTATTTTATGCCGAAGGTATTCCAACTACACAACCTACTGCCTTAATTGAGACTAATTAAGAGTATATATATTTATTAACATGTATATTTATAATATAATATTTATAACTGTACTCACCACGGTAGTATTTTTCTGACATTGAATAATTTGAGCAGGTCAATGAAAATGATATTGAGTCGAAATCTTGTTACCTTATATATCTTAATGACAGCTTTAACAATAAATTCTAGCACAAATTCCAAAAAAAGGTTTATAATTCGTTGGAAGAACTTGATCTTGTTTGATACTTGCCTTGAAGCTCCCTCCAATTGCAGCCCTGATCTCGAGGATTGCACTGAATGTCAGGGCGCGGGCGTCGGCAAGTTTTATAGCGACCTGCTATCGGAAATTCGCCTTCATTGCCACGCGTGAGTGGAGTAAACATCGCTGCCCATAAAATAAATCTCGTCAAGTACGCAGGAGGTTTGCTCATCAATCATCTACTTTCCGGGAGTCTTGTGACTGGCTTGGATGAAGGGGACTTTCTAAGCCAGTCTTTCTGAAGGGGGCTTGAAGGGGACTTTCTAATTCACATGAAGGTACAAATCTCACCCTCTTTAAAATCTAATTAAACCACTTGAAGAATAAAACTCATCCATTCATTCCCTTCATTGAAGAATAACACCGACTCACTTATTTCAGCTAAGGAAAAAATACTTACTCCAATTAAGGACGAAAACCCAGCCAACTGTTGAAATGAAGGAATATAACTAACCGGTTTTATATCAATTAGTGAATTTTACACATGAATATAACCCAATTTGATATGAAAAATTTTTTGAACTGGATACCAGCAATCAGCCTGAACACCAATGCATCATTATATTATTTTCATTTAAAAACTGACTATTACTATCAAGAAAAATACAATAAACGAAATAAAGGATATTTTAACATTAATTTATTGCTGTTATATTTTAAAATGATGTTGTAGTTTCTCGGAGATCGAAACTATGATAATAAATAAAACAGTGGAGACGATGTACAACCGCCGATCTAAAATATTCACTTATTCAGATATTGAAATAATCCATGAATAGAAATTTTACTGGAAGAAATCCTAGTGATGGATAATAACAAGACTTGGTGGTTTTACATTAACATTTTTTAATCTAACGAATTGCTCGTGCTATTACATCTTATTCATAATGTTACCTACCCAATTCGTATGATGAATATCTCGCAAATAATTTGTTACAATTTTCAAACTTTTCCGCATTGTCTCAGAGGACGGAATTGAGCCATAACATATTTATTTATTCGCTGTTAAATATTCACTTGGATCTTTACTTTCCCTTCAGAAAAATTATCGATACTTCCTTGAGAAAAATTATCGATAATATATGTAATATTGTTATTCAAGCATTGAGGATAATTCGCATTCTTTCGGCGTACATACGTTCGTCGACATGCATAGAAAGTGAAGCCGAATATCCTTTTATTCACAAAATTTACCAATGCGTCTTTCACTTACCAAATCACCAGCATCGAACTTAATAACTCGCGTCCAAGCGCTGACCTCTCACGAGCAAAGCGGCTTAAGGCGACTATGAAATTCCCATTCCATGCTTGAACTCAAATTTAAATTGCTGGATCGTATTAGAATAATGCAGCCTATTGATAACGTTCAAGTGCAAATAAATGGTCTGAGTTTAAGTGCTTCTTACAATTCCGTATCCAAAATTTGCGATAAACAAAGTTAACGGACGAGCAAACTTGCTAAGCAAGCTTTGCTCCATGGGATTCGGGATTGAATTTCATATTATTACGGAAATTTTACAAACGACAATCAAATCAATACCTCTGCAACATCAGGGAACATTTTTGAAATGAATAATTTAATTTACAATTTAAAAATGCATTTAAGTATTTTCAAAGAAGTAAAATTTCAAGGGTTTAAGAGTTGTAAGTTCAAGATCAAATGAAAAGCCAATTGGCATTGGCTTTTTGTATCCATATGAGTTTATGATGTAATCAGTACCTTCCTTGTCCTAAATGTGGTAATGCTAGCCTTCAGGCCTATAGTCAGATAGTGAAGAGTAATTAACAGCGTCTCACTTTATATAAACGATATAAAGCATATCAATACTGATGAGTATATGATTGAGGCCGCCACTAGTGGCACAATGTACGAGGACCTATATAACTTTATTAAAATGTCCATAATTAAATATCAGCTTCTCCGACGTAAGTTTGATGTCAATTAATTGCCACACACTATTATATTTCTGCGTTATGGACTGCCATGGCTCGCATTATGTCCCAAGCGTAAGCATTGCTGGATTCATTTTACACCTAAACAATTTGCATAAACCATCAAAGTGTGAGGATCAAATACGATACATGATACCCCGTAGGCGATACGTGATATCTAACATACGATACGCGATACTGCGCATTCGAGCACTCGTGCAGGCTGTTGGTGAGAATATTTCGCAATTGAAAACATTCAGTTTAATTTTCGACGTCGAAACCACACTTTACAACAAATTATTCGACTTTTTACAATAAAATTATTCGATGCGCTAAGAAAATAAATGAAAAAATAGAAATAAACGAAGCGAATTTAAATTTATTTTCAATATACTAAGATATTGATTGTTATAAATATTTATTTTTCCGGTTTTACACGTAAAACCAAGCGAAAAGTAGTTACCCTGTTAATTGCACTGCACGCCGGTAATCCGAGACTGAAGCACCAAGCTGAGCAGATCAGAATTATTCCCAGCAAAGCTCATACTTTAGTGTAAATATACCAGTCCACACACACTGATTAGCGGTGATAAACTCTTGCGTTATCTCGCGTAATGACGTGTGGATTGATTTTTCATTCTAGCGTAGTGCCACGATCATGCAATGCACTTCATAAAGTACACTCGAATTTTATCCATACAGCTTGATCTTTTGCTTAAAATTAACCCTTAACGTCTGATATAATAAAGAATATTGTATCGTTATAGGCATGCTAAATAATTCTGTCCGATTTATATCCTGATCTCATAATCTCAGTTCAAATTTACGATATATTTTACATGGAGTCTTGCCACATCATAGTATCAAGTAAGCTCATTAGTATCGAGCGATAGAATGCAAGAACACATGCATGATTTCCCGTCAAATTAACTGTTTGAATTCAAGGTACCGTAGTAAAATTTCGATACATAAGTGACAATCATGAGGTTATCCTATCAATTCAGTGGCTCAGTCGACATGCCCTGATATATAGCATTCGCAAGATTGGCTGCACCATCTAAATTATTGTGATAAATTAAATTTTAAATGTAAAATGCTATAATTTGCCATAAAAAATTCAGGAAAACTTATTTCATGACTTATGCGTTAATATTCGCTTCGTATTTATGAATTTTTGGTGATCAAACTTTTCCTCCAATAAATGGCTGGGACAGCTCGAAGCATATGCATGATTGTAGAGCTTTCTGGAGGATGAATTCACTATGGAAAATGTTTCAAATGATTTTTTGTAATGCAATGATCTCTGCCTTTGCGGAAATTCATCTATACACATTGAACATGCGGTTAAAAGAAGAAAAAAATTACCAATCTCTTCGTTGCTGTTTCTGGGCAGGTTAATTTGTGAGATTCAGAAGTTTATCATGAGAAATCCCTTCCTAAGAAATTTTTTAGCTTCTTTCGGGTACAAGGTTTGCTTTGTTGCACCTGAACTTAACCGCAAAAAAGCTGTCGGCAGAACAATTGAAACTTCCGTTTGATTGCAATTGGGCAAATGAGAGAAGCTTGGAAGGCTTCGCTCGATTGTGGCGAAGCTTTAGAGAATTGCACTTCTATAATTTGTTAGAAAATGTTATGGGGGGAAAATTGTTTAGTAATAAGCGATCCTAATACTTTGTTATCAAATCCAATGTGCTAAAATCGTTTGATAATGATCGCTCTAGTATAACAATTACATAACTTACCTTGTTAGGGATTGAACAATTTTTGTTGGGATGCGTCGTCAGCTACCTAAATCTATCCAAAAACTAGTTTGATTTCAGTAAAGCTTCAATGAACGGCAAATATTGTACTCGAACTATCAATTGTACTCGACCTATCAATTTCAACCACTTCACATCACCTATAGTTATTATGTACCTCTTTCGACGGCATAAATGGATTATTCAATATACCTTGACCTTATAATGAGGGTTGGTACAAATTCACCGTTAGTTTTGCAGAGCTAGTGAATTTGTGGTTATAAGTGGTATCGTCCTTATATATGGAAATAGGTGTATCCTGTATCGGTAAACTTTATTGAATGTCTCTTTTAGTTTCAATGTGCTAATATCGTGAAATTTATCCGTATTGCTGAGGGAATGTTGTCTCATGGGAAATGACGACGTTACACTTTCGCTGCATTTTACGTAGACCCTTTCACGATGCATCTTACTTAGACCCACGCAACTATGGCCGACAGTTCTATTAGTTTTAAACCTAAACACTAGAACCTTCTAGTTGTGGCCGCCATCTCGGGCAGCACCAAAAAGTTTTTCTTCTCAGGCATCGGCTTCATAAATCTATTTCTCTCGCGTGAAAATGTCCAGATTTTTCCGACATGCCGCAAAGGGAAGTCTGAAAATCGGAACCCCGGTCGCAGCCACGCTGCGATCACCGAAGTTTTGTGAGCATAGTTGTTTTTGTGGCGCGCGCTCCAGGGAAGTTGATACGGCGTTCTCATTTCGCAAACAGCTTGTCACCGTAGGCTGGGATGCTCGTAGGAAGCGAAGAAAAAATAAGTTTTTCTCGCTCGAACAAATATGCCATGATTATGAACAGAAGAATATAGAGAGACGAACCAGGAACGTTGATATCTTAGTAGGGTAACAAAAGCATAAAAAAATGGGGTTTGACACGATAGAAGTCATTTTCATCATGCCTCTAGAAAAGTTTAGTTTAATAATGTATCAGATTAATTGAACTACATCTGATGATTTAAAAATATCGAAACGTTTGACAAAAAGAAGCGACTAATACTATTTATTGAACGTAAATCACAACGAAGACTACTGAAGACAATATCTGTGGTACGTCAGCTCTCTACTCGTGCTCTGGGTAAGAAAGCGTATCACTATTTGGACAATATGATCCATTCGTTCTGTTGTGCGTACTTCCGGTTGCTGCTGATGCACTGAACCCATGATAATTGATGTTATCAACGCGCCGGGGCTCCGCTAGAACTGCTATTTCCATTAAAAACAGTGAAATAAAAGTGAAGATAAATGCCAAGCCTTTCAATATAGATTCAAATAGATAGATGAACATTTCAACAAACGAATTTAGTCAGAGTTATCTAATTCCTTCAACACTTTTTTATACTTTAAATATGCAGGGATTTTGGTAAATAGCCAAAGGTGAACAAAAATATCGGAAGGCTATCACGGATGTAGGTTTCGAAGCATTTTACTTTCATGGCTCCCTGAGCAGAAGGAAATACCTTCTGCCCACGTAACCCACGGCCTAAAATCTTGTTAGACATCATATTTTTCATTTTTAATATCGTAATGCTTAGCACTAATAATTTCGCACGTTCGAATCGTTTATAAAAATATAAGTTTCTCTTGCTTTGAAATCAATATAATACCAGGCGCTCGAGCTGCTCACTATGGCATGAATTTTAGATTTTTTGAAAATGTCTTCACATCGACCAGCTTTATCGTGAAGGCTCTCTAGCATCTCAGGCTTGGCAAACAAACTCTCCGGCAGATGTTCTTTTTAAGATTAAATGTCAATAGCATGTGTACTGACCACTCGTATATGTGTTTTAAATTCGATGTATAGATTCAGTTGAAAACGTTTGTTGTTCAGCGGTGAAATTGCTTTACTGAATCGATAATTTATTGATTTAGAATACAAAAGTGTCATTATTGCAAAATAACAACAATTAAAGAAACGCATTTCTGCCAAACGAAACTTCCTTATGCGTATGTTCTCTCGTAATTTATTATTCCCATCAACTTCCAAATGATTGTAGTAACGAGTTAATTAGATTTCTTGTGTTGATTCCAAAGAACCTGAAACTGCATGAAATGACAAAATTGAGCATGCGAGAAGAAAATAATATACGTTTAAAAATTACTTTTTAAAGACAACACTTCCAAAGAATCCAGTATCTCCAATCTTACAGATGTACAATGAATTTCTCATCTAATTTTCGAAAATTAAAAAAATTTACTTTTCAATTTTTCTAATATCTATAAATTTTTTAATATATAAATTTTTCGAAATTATTTATTCTGTTAATTGATTCATGCATTGCCTCTGATTTCACACAAGTGTGCAAAATTTCAGATCAATTAGACAGGTAAAAGTGTGTCAAATGTCAGTTATAAGATTTGTAGATGACAAAATATTTTTTCAATTTTTTTAATATCGAAAAAATTTATTTTTTTTTTAATTTTTTAAAGTCATTTATTTTGACATTTGATTCATGCATTGTCTCTAACTTTACACAAGTGTGCAAAATTTCAGATCGATAGGATAAGTAGAAGTGTATTAAATTTCGATTACAAGATTTGTAGCAGACAGACAGACAGACAAACAGACAAGAAGTGAAGTTAAAGAGAAGTGTTGTAAAAATGAGTCAGTTGCAGGCTAAATCACCACACAGCAATCGATATTTGGCTGAAAATTTTATGATGCTTCTCCGCGCCAAATTAATCTTCGAATAGTGCTGTTTCGATGAGATAACAGGAATATAAGGTTCGCCAACAGACATACTTTTCGCATCAGCTCCGACATCTGTCTACTTCCATGTGATAAGGGAAACTTTTCTAACCAACGCAGAAGTTTCGAACCCGAGACTTAGCAGCGCCCACTTTCGGGTAACCACCATCATTGCGCTAAACGACCGTCCCATGTAGGCCTATAATGAATCTGTTTTTCTCAATCCTTATCATCAAGAATTAACGTAATTAAGTGCGTGCATGTACGTAATTCACGAGAAAATTACGCAAGATACGTCTCACGACTGCCAAACCGAGACAAATGTAGTTTGGTATTCCTCTAACTAGCGTTTAGATTACCTGTGTGGCAATGGGAAGAGTCTTTGTCTTAACCAATTGTACACCGGGGCACAGTTCGTAATCAACCTACACCGACCGCGGTTGCACTTCACTTTACGCTTTCGCCACCATTGTTCAGTTTATGGGTCACTGTGAACGGTAGACGACGTTCACTATTAGCTGCGTTTAATTTATTGATCTCCTGTGCATACCGTAAGCCGCATATAGCGTAGCCGCCTTAGTAAAATTTATGTCTGACCTTATTTCAGCGGTATCGACATTGC
The DNA here is from genome assembly GCF_000764305.2 of Hyalella azteca. Lineage (NCBI taxonomy): Eukaryota > Metazoa > Arthropoda > Malacostraca > Amphipoda > Hyalellidae > Hyalella > Hyalella azteca. Next base: position 79,089 of record NW_025931716.1, on the reverse strand, counting down.
AGGGTTGGCTCTATGCGGCTGAGACGTGACGCCTGTCGGAGACCACCACTGCCTTGCATCGAAAATCCGAACAATACAAATTAAGATGGATAAAAAAATTTTTAGATTATGGCTGGATACTCGGGTTTCGCTGCATGCAGTTGGATAAACAGTCAGATTGGGGGTAACTAGCAGTGAGGACTATCGTCATCCCTTCCCTCAAGAACGCAGCCTAAAACACTTCTTGACTCGATAATTATCGGCCGCAAGCCACCAGACAGATCACATCCATTGAATTTGATCAATCAGCCCACAGAAAAGTATCCTGACGTAGAATGGCCCAGCATCGTCTGCCAATACGCGAAAAAAAATACACGGACGGAGAGCGCCGGAGCCGTCCGTATCTGTCTCGTGTATCAAATCAGCCTACGGTCGAACGGCCACGCGTCGTACGACGATAAATTTTGGAACAGAACTGTGCCATCTGGAACCTAACCCCCTGATGCTGTGAGCTAGAAGTCGCGTAATTTAGCGAGGCTGCGGAAGTCGCTCGTCTAGGGACGATAGATTTTGGAACAGAACTATGCTTTCTGAAACCTAACCCCGGATGTTGTGAACTAATAGTGACCGACTGGTGGTAAACGCCAGCGTTGCCAGATGGTATATTTTGACACCAAATTTCACAAATCTGGTATTTTCAGGTGTCTGGTATGAATATTTTAGATCTGGTATATTTGCCTAAATCTGGTATTTTTCTGGTATTTTCGTGCTTACAGCAAATTTACTGCATCAAGTTCCACCTCGGAAGTTTGAACTTCCTCCAGCGTAGGCGTGGATTATAAGATTACCTTCAGAGCGGCGCGACTAGAGCTTTCCCGCCATTTTTGGACCCGCAAGTTTACCACTTGATGAAATGACCCCCAATCCAATTGTTAACATTTAACAAAAGTGCTTAGTACAAAATAAGCACGAGAGTGATGATTCTTGCTTGATTACTGCTCAGTGATGATATGGCCTAGGACGAGTGAGGTTGTCAAACTGATCTCTGCTACGCAAGTTCCACCATTTTTGTTTCGTGGTTTTGAATTCTAGTGTGCCACTTATTGGAGTGCCACTTGAATTATGGGTGTGCCATTCAATACTTCACTGATCTTGAAAATCATCATCCATTCATAGAACTGGCAGACTGCTGCATCACTTGTCTACTTTGTCTCCAATGCATTCGTGGAGCGAATGTGTTCACAAGTCACCTATGTGAAAAACGAGCAAAGAAATAAAATTTCAACTATGGTACTGGAGTCCGTTATGCGGACCAAAAGCTTTCTGCTCAGCTGCAACAAGAGATCAAACCTGAAATGTTAGATAAATGCAATATGCAAGCATGTACGAAAATAAGCAAAAGGAAGATGACCCGTTTCCGTGGCTTGCTCATGTTGAGCGAAGGGGAAGATGTGCGACACTGTGATGGAAAAAAGGAAAAAGTGTCAATGTAATCAAACACAGGAAAATAAGTGTCAAAATGTTCCAAACGGAGGGAAAAAATATAACGTGTTCAATTTGGCTAATTATCGTCAAGCTAGATAAATGCACAGTACATAAAGATAATTTTTTTTATTTCATAACCAACGTTTCTGACGGATAATTTCATTCAATTTAGAGGTAATTGTCTGTTGTTGAACAAAAGAATTTTTGGTATATTTCTGGTATTTCGAGCTTGGCAGTCTGGTATTCTCGCCGAGAAAAAACCTGGCAACCCTGGTCACTCAGAGTTGGTTAGTCAGTAGTCAGTACTCAGTTGTGTCCCGCCAGCTCTACAGGGGGGTTCTTACCTAAACTCACTCTGCTCTATCAACTCTCGGTGTTTCTTTGCCCCTGAAGTCCTGTCCACACGCTCAAACTTACCCGTCAGTCTTGCATCATTTTTGCATGTCATGCCAGATTTGGCAGACAAGGCGGAGCGTGTGGACGCTCATAGTTTGACGTCTTGCATGACGGGTGGGCGGAATTTGAGGTGTGACAAACCTGGAAAAGACGGACGGGCGAGACATTTAGGTTCTTGCACGACTGACAATAAGTTTGTGTATGTGGACGGGCAACCAACTAATAATTGGTCAAACTTTTACTTTATCTCAGGCTAATGAGTCTATATTGACGTGAGCTTTGTCATTGTTCCTTGTTAGCTCTAGAATTTGGTATCTCAAGTTATCCGACCTTTGTAATTTCTTTTGGCGGGTTTATCGAATTATATCATATCTGAATGTACCTGGTTTGTGACAAATTCAACCGAAAATCTACAGTGACGAATATTAGAACACTGGCCTATGGGGGCTCGATTACTGAGTGCAAGCAAGTTGATCCTACAGCAAACAAAAAGACTGTAGTAACTGAGAAAATCTGTGAGAATGTGCCAAAATGTAGTCGTCTATGCGGTAACATTATCGGTATCACCGCGTACGTTTGCACTGCTATAACCTAATTTTGGTGGCACAAACTGCGATCACTGCAGCGAGCAGCACTAGCTCCTCCATTGCCGAGAGCGCACGCTACAGAAAGAAAGTTGAATACGAATAGTGTGGACGCTCGTCAGTCTTCTGTCTTGGCCAAACTTTGGCATGACGTGCAAAACTAACGATAAATTTAATCGTGTAGACGGGGCTTGACGGTAGAATCGTGGATGTGCCGCGAGAGATTTATTAAACTGTTTCGATCATGAACCTGATGTCAATCTAGATTGAAATTTTAAACGTGCCTGTTTGAACTGTTCCTTGGTGAAATATTTACGGGTTATTGGTGTTCAACCGAACATTTATTGACGGAATCCCAGTTCAATAAAGTGCAATATTGAACTTTTACCCAAAGTCAGCGTATGTGTGAAAGATAGTTCCCGGCGTCTGGCCGTGGGGCTGTTCAAAGAATTTTGACGAGATAAGAGGTAGCGGCGAACGTTCGGTGACATCATCTGGCGACGAGGATGACGGACTTCACGAAGATGTTCCAGCATGACGTGGAGAGCGTCATAGAATTTGTGCTACGGTTTAGACTTTTTGCATAGTGTCAAACTGGCGGCGGCTGATGTGAGAAAAGGTTCGCCTTTGCCTGCTATGTACGTGCGAAGCTTGTTAACCGACGTAGAATATGAAGAATTGCAAGTTCAACTAATTTCGTCTGACAGTGTGAATAAATCTGGTGTTGGGGCTGCGATGGCATTTTTATCTTGTATGCAGAAGACGACAATAGGATTCGAATCTTACGCTTGAGTTCTTCATGAACTTTCTTCTCATGTTGAATATTCCGACTGCTATCGTGGCAGGTTATCAGGGATGTTTTTGTTTGTGGTTTGCAATCAACCAGACTAGTTGCCTCGCTGCTCGTGGAGTACCAAAATAAAATTTTCTTGATTGTGATAACGTGCCAAAATCTTGTAACAAGTTGAAGATGTCGAAGACACAGAACCGTGCCTTGTAAATCCAGCAAATTACAGGCTCGAAAGGATGCAAGTTTCTTCGCCGCCGATACGGAATGAACAAGGTTACTGGGGTAGCATTGCATCGTCATAGAAGTGCATAAGATGTGGAGCCGCACGCAGACATTGATTGGGCAAGTGACTGATACGCCTTAATTAACCCTCTCCCTCCGTTGGTCACTCTCCGGGAACTTGATTAGTTGTCGTTACGTGGCTGCAACCATTAGGTCAAGTCATTATGAGCTCACTAGCAACGTATTCTTTTTGGGAGTAGGCTTGCGACAATATTGCTAGCTCATCATCGCTTGTAGATCTTCAATTGGTTGGGTGTCGTGAATCTAGGAATTGTAGTTTGAATAACTGCTCGATTCAGGATCGCTTGCGGATGTTTAGGGGGCCGTGGAGATTCTTGCGTCTCTCCCACTGTTATTCTAATAGTTTATATCCCGGAGACGACTCCCCTGCTCCTGAAGAAACCGACCAAGCTGACTACGCAGTTAATTTCCATATCAACGAAAGCATCTATACCCTGGCGAATATTCGGGTCGCCTCCATGACGCTGTCGCTGAAACTTTTTATCACTTTTGCGAATCCTACCCGTAGCATCGGTGTGGTTAAAGGCAAGTCATCGCATGCTGCCTCTCGATAATTGCAAGTCTCTTAATGCTTTTTAGGACCAAAAAGTAATTATTTTCCCTCAGTCACTGAGAAGTCTCTACTAGTCTGAAGTGAAATTGACGAAATATTTATAAATCTGATCGGCAGTGGCAGCCGCTCTCTTGACGTTGCTACGTTCGCAGCTCGTCTTCTGAAAGCTGCGCAGCGCCTAAGTAGAGGCGCAACCTTAGCGTAGCGAGTGAGGCTGACGCTTCCTGCCGCCAGGAGCTTCTTTAGCTCCTCTTGGGGGTTGTAGAATGCGAGGCGTTTACATATGCTACGCGTGATAGGCGGTTCGTGGAGATCAGGCAGAGAAAGGTCATACTCCAATCTTATTTATTTCTCGTTGTTCAAGAAAACATCCACAGGAAAATAGAATCATGCGTACCTCTACTCAATTATGATGAAAAGAGGCGTCTTGAGGGTACTCTTGGGCCTCAACAATCAGCGAGGCTGCGATCATTCTCCCCATTTCTAGGGCCTCTTGAAGCTTTCATGTAGAGTGAAGACAATCTCCTCAACATCAGCGAGGCTGCAATCACTCTCTCAATGACCTACAACACACTCCGCTTGGTGAAGCCCTCTTTAGTTTCTTGCCTCGGTACGCGGGCAGTGTGCCTGAGCTCAATGTTCACTGCCACAACACTTGTTGCCATACCTAGTGAAGCTGCGAAAAGCTTACGCGGAGAAGTTTTCGGCTAAGTAATAGAATACCAAGGTCTGTCAACACAATCTGAAATTTGTGAGAATATAGCCATGATATATTTGATCAGTAATTGAATATGAATTATGAGCCCAGTAAAACGCAGTTAAAGGAATTCTGTAGTGTCAGGAGGTTCATTCTAGTTACTACGTCCGCCATTCGTTAATCGTTGTCTGGACGCTGCACCGCGCGCAAGTATAGATGCGCCGCTCTAGGGTGGGGAGTAAGGCTGATACTTTCAACTGCCTCTTGTAGAAAACTCTGAAAAGTTCATAATTTTGACCACCAACACAAGCTTATATAAGTGGTATCAGTATAATCACTTACCGTTCGGTCTGGCAAGCTCACCAGATATATTTCAATCTTTCATTTGTCAGACTTCGGCTGGCATTGACGGTGAGGTTGTCTACCATGACTATAAACATGTAATGTCCTCAATGCAGCCGATCATGTTGTACTTATGGACAAGATGTTGAACACTCTGAGGAAGGCAGGTGTGAAACTCAATTCTCTGAGAAATGTACTTTCTCTTTCTAGACTTTGAAATATCTGGGTTGTGTCTGATAAAAGTGGAGTGAAACCTTGTGCGGAGAAAGTCGAGCATTTTACAAAGGCTCCTAGCTGCTCCGTCAGGGGTCAAGCAACTGCGAAGTTTCATTGGCTTGTGCAACTTTTTCAGCTGGTTCATACCTCAATTTAGCACAGTCATAGCACCCATGTACAAACTTTTGAACGTAATATTACTCTGATCATCGCAGCATGAAGCTAGCTTTCAAGAAATTAAACGTCTTTTTAAAGGGAACACCGTTTTAAAAGGGATTAATACCTCAATCCAAAGTTACCTGTGATATTGGAGACCGATTCCTCTTCGTACGGAATTTGTGTAGTGTTGTAACAGTAACTCCCAGACGGGTTACACCCGGTACAGCTTGCATTTAGGTCTCTGAATAATGCCGAGCAAAACTGTTCTCAAATTGAACGTTAAGCCCTCAGTGTAATCTTTGGGAGCGAGCATTATAGGCTTGCTCTTGAGATCTAGGTATACAATCAGGAATGACCATAAGCCTCTTCAGGAACGGTTTTCTGGTAACAGTGGTATTTATTTTAAATATACAGAGCGTTTACAGAGGTTATTTTACGTGCACAAATGTACTAAGGGGCCTGATAGTTTTAATACCGTATGAATTAATATTGTTCTTATATATTTAAATGCAATGCCATATATCCAAAAATAGACAGACTTGGGACGCAAACTAATACTTCTTAAACCATTACATTAAATCTGGAGATATTATGAATTGCGATCCAGATTCAGTATTATGAAAATGGAAGTGTAGGTTAGTGTTGTAGCGGGAGACCTACGCTCTATACATCAAAGTTACTGGGTCTCTGCAAGCCGGCCCTAACGTACGAGGATTTATCAAAAAATGCAGAAGCCCCAAGGTGTATTTAAATTTAATGGAGAAACCGCAGCCACGACATAAGACTATAAACTAGGTGCATATAGGTATACAAGTACATAGACTGACATTAATTAAAGGTATTTATAGACATTATATAGTGTGGTAGGCCAGGCAAAAGCAGGCTGTTTACTAGCAATCAGTTGCTTCGGCGAGAAAACTACTATACGCATACATTTTTTCTTCAGTCTTTTGCCTCGTTTTCACACTGCCGGTTAAATGCCCGGAAGTCCCGGAAACGCCAAGCCGGTTGAAATGGCGGATTAATAGCCGGTATATGGGGCAGGGTTTAATATGCTAATGCCCTCCAGGTAGCTGTCCCGTAAGAGCCGGAAGGTTTCCCGGAAGAGCCGGATAACCGGGAGATCCGGCTTCAGCAACCGGGAGAACCTGCAATACCGGCTATCAACGTATTCCCGGTACTCCCGGGAGCCTGCCGGAAGTCCCGTATGCCTCCCGGGTTTCCAGGTAGATCGCCGGAATTCCCGAAAAAAAAACGGTAAAACAGCAGGTAGAGCCGTTTGAGCAGTAAGAACTGCCGTAAAATCAGGGTAGGCCCGGCTTTTTTCCCGGTATTCCAGGTAAGTTATGCAAATTTAGGCTCGCCCCTTCCCCTGTTTCCTATAAAAGTCCAGGTGTGTGGATGGTTTCATCATTTAAAGCAGCATAACAGATCGGGCAACATCTTGGCAAGCCAGCGACAGAGGATAGCCATATTGACAGAGGCTGTCAACATAATGGGAGAGTATGTACACATGGCCAAGGCTTTACAAGACAACAGAATTGCCATAAAATTTGTAAGTTAATTTTGATAAATAATATCGTGGATCTCTAGCCACTGCAACCCATATAACCAGAATTTCCGGCTTTTTTGGGTGTCGATTTCACCCTTCCCGGTACCCCAGGCTGGTCCTCCGGCCGTGCCGGTTGAGTTCTCACATAACATCGGAAGAGCAGGTTGGGTCCCGGATTTTTATGGTTCCTGGCGTACCGGCAAAATTATTCAACATGTTGAATAATTTTTTCGACCAAGCCGGATTATGGCCACACCCTCCAGGAACTCCCGGATCTCCAGTTTGATAACCGGTACCCCCGGAATCGATTCCGGGTGTCTTCCGGCCCTCCAACCGGCAGTGTGAGAACGAGGCATTTGGTAGAGAGATGCGGCCGCTGAATAACTAATAGCGTGGCCATGGCTGGCCCGCTACATTCCTCCCCCCTCCCCCAAGACGTCGCACCTCGTCCAAAATATTTTTTTACCACAGAAATATGCAGCTAACAATAATTTTACATTAAGACACTATCTCTACACAAGAAAGATCATTACTGGTAGAAAGAGCCAGTTATGAGCAGGGTAACGCGTGTCACTGAAAGTAGAGTTAGAGAATTCAATCTTTCTCCAGAAATGACCAGGTCTATAATTCATTCAGACAATATCGAAATACATCTTCGTACATTTTTCCAATTGAATTCATTGCATAAACAGTTCATTTCTAAGACAGTACACACATCCTCCTTAAATTTATGGTGAAATGAGCTAAAAAAATTTGTCACGTATTCGGTGGCTACTACGTGCAGACTTCCCTGGATAATCTAGTCGAAAGGCCTCTTCAAGACGTGTCGCATATCCATTCAGCGTTTACTGACGGCCCATCTTCATAGTCTTGAACGATGTATTCTTCGACGAATGGTCACTCCGAAGTCGCACTGTTCTCCCCGTTGCAGTCTGGCTCCGAGCTAGAAAATTCACTTTTAGAGTTTGACACGCTACTCATCTCTGCGTAAGAAGATGAATTGTCAAATAGCAAATGACAGGACGTCTCGTTTACAGAATCAGGAGATGCCTCTATTTCGACAGTTCGGGCATCAATTGTCTCCATGACAACCACAGAGGCAGTCTCGCAGCTGTAAGCGAAATCCGAACTGCGCTCTGCAATCAGAAGGTCTCCCTCTAGGCACAACGCCATGGTTCGTTGACAACGCCATGGTTCGTCGTTCTCAGCACAGGGGCCTTATCCTTGTCATTTGAGCTGCTACGATGAACATCAGACTTCAGATGATCTGGCCCATCAGACGAAAACAACCGTCTAGAAGCGAGAACCGGCGTGGTATCTCCGGAGCTGCTTGAAAACTTCTGCAGGCTTACGTCAACACTAGGTACAAGATCGACACTCAATCTATTTGGTACATTGAAGCTACCAACGCACGTAGTTGACATTGGTCGTAGATGAAATTTGTGCTGAACATGACCCTAGCATTACAAGTGCTACATAATTTCCTATTCGAATTGGTAAATACTAAAGTGCGCTGTTTACTTAGCAAATTAGGAGCTTGTAACGAAGTTGTCTGGGTAGTGGCATCTTTGGCAACTGTAGAGCAAATCTGAATGGACAGTGCTTCTCGAAGAAAGACCCTAACAAAACCCTCCAATGCACAAAGACTTGACAATGTCATTTTTAGGCGAAATGAAGTTCGCGGAGTACAGAGTAACAAAACTATAACTCCTTCTTCTGACGACAAGAAAGATTCAATTGAAGAATTTATCATCTCTTCAAAAGATGTGAACGCTGCTGTATTTATTCGGGCTTTGCCTTTGGAAACGATTGCCTCTTCGCCAGTGAAGTCACCTAGAATACGAAATCGGCCAGATTTCGTCACAAACTTGTAATTAGACTGGGCCGAACCAGATGCCATTTTCCAAAAACCATTTCTTAATAATTCGTCCATCGCAAGACCGCCACGACAGGCAAAGTCCCCGTACTGGCCACCAAAAATATATGTAGCAGGAGAATTACGCTCCACACATCTAAGTTACTGGGTCTCTGCAAGCGGGCCCTAACATACGAGGATTAATAAAAGAATATCAGAGAATTTTCTAGGGCCACAAAGTATACTTAAATTTCATGGAGAACCCGCATCCACGACATAGGATTATGACTAAATGAATAATAGCATATAGGTTTACGAGAACAGACATTATATGGACATTACATACAGTCTGATACAGATATTTATAGTCATTACAAAGTGTGGTAGGTCAGGCAAAGGTAGGCTGCTTACTAGCAATACGTTGCTTCGGAGAAAACTACTATACGTTTACATTTTCTCTTCAGTCTTTGTTAGAGAGGTGCAGCGGCTGAAGAACTAATAGCGTGGACATGGCTGGCCCGCTACAGCGTGATGAAAGGCTGTATTATGTAAAGGTATAAATTTTACGACCCACTTTCTTTGAGAGGTTAAGTTCCTTGAATAATTTCACAAGGACACCCTGGTGTATCAACAATGAAATCTCTGGCAAAATTACTGATAGGGGTATCCAGGTTTTATTGATAAAGATATTTGTATTCATATTAAATCATGCAAGTAATATCAAAGTGTTATTCATAAGCCTGCGCAAATATGTACCCGTGTTTGTCGTACACCTAGTCGAAAATGGTCGCGTGCTCACATCGATCATTTTTTTAGAGAGCGAAATTATTTTCGTGGTTACCGATGCTTTGAGTACAGAATGAGGATACCCTCACACGAGGGTATCCTCTACAAGCTAGCGCAGAATGAAGTCAGGGGCCGTATGTTGCGATGGATACGGGCATTCCTGACAGGACGTTCCTTTCGGGTATCAGTCGCCGGATGCCTGTCCTCACAGCATAACACTAAATCTGGAGTGCCGCAAGGATCAATCCTGTCTCTAATTCTTTTCAATGTGCTTCTCAGCGACATCCCTTCTTTCCCAGGTGTAAACACTGCAGTATACGCAGACGACATCACAATGTATGTTGTGGCTGACACTGTGGCAGAGGCGGGACTTAGGCTGCAGCAGGCCATAGACGTATTTGTAGCCTGGGTGAGCAGCTGGTCATTGACACTAAATCCTGCCAAATCCGCTTTCGTGCGTAGTGCGTAGCTGATAGTAGTAGTAGTGATCGTGCGTAGTGTCACTACTAAGGTTACTATTGATGCGCTAAGAATTATTTTCTGCAGGAATGGTTTCCCTGGTACATTAGTTACTGAAAACTCTAGCAGCTTCACTTCTTCCGAATTTAAATAATTCTTGTCACTTGATTATATACATCGCATGACTCCGCCTCACTATTCCCCAGCATCCATTGGACAGGCGGAACGTTCTGTCCAAGGAATCAAGGATTTGTTTTAAATGAATTGTACTGGTTCTTTGTAATCTCGTTTTTGTGACGCCTGGTGGTATTATCGCAGGAAACCGCACTGTTACTGGTGTACCATCTTGCGTAATTCTAAATGGACGACCTTACATTACCGTTAGAGTACGTGTTAATTCTAATTTGGTAGATTCTGTTAAAACTAAAGCCAAAGTTACGTCAATTCCTACCTATCGTGTTAGTGACCCTGTATTAGCTTTAAGCCTACCACTTGGCCCTAAATTGTATGCATCTATACTGTCGCTGAATATGTGGAATTGACACGTATAAGGTTAAACTACAAGACATTGATGTAATCTGCTGTAGACTCAACAGTTATTGCCAGCTTCTGAGAAGTTCGAAGTACATTTTCCAGCGCATTCAAGTGACTCTGAGGAGTACCCTTTAAATAGGCATGCTGATAATTTAACTGTCGCAAGAATTGAGAATCCTGATGAGTCATATCAAGCGAGCAAGTTCGTTGCCATGCAAGAATAAAGAGACCCGTTGATAGATATGGTGACTGGGTTCCTCGATAATTTTTTACTTTTTGTACATGTTCTACATAATTTGATTGATGGGAATGTCTAATGAGGGAGGAGTTGTATTCTCTAATTAGCGTTTGGATAAATTGTGTGTCAACGGGAAAAGTCTATGTTGTAACCAATTGTACAACGGGGCTCGGTTCGTAATAAACCTATACCGACTGCATGCGGTTGCACTTCTCTTGCCCACCACTCGTCAACTTTGGTTGACAATAGGGCAGCGATAGAAGTAACGATGTATTAGGGAGTTCTAGAGTTAACATAGAACTCTATAATTCATTCGTGGCTTGGCTGTTTACTATAATAGCATAATAGCCACCGCCCTCCTCTTCGTATCATTGACGCTTGCGTCTCGCGTGTAAATAGCGTCCACCGTAGAAGTCGTTTGATGAAAGTAAATTGAATAATTGAATACTGCTCTCCCAATGGACCGCGCTTTCCCAGTTTGATGTGGACATGAACACCAGGTCTACTGCTTTATACAAGATCTAGTAGTTGCAGCAGTTTGATTTTGATAATACTGTGGTATTTGAAGAAGATGGTGCAATATCGAATTGAAGAGAATTGTACTACTTTAGCGAGCGGTTGCAAGTTGAAATTTGAATGGGTACCGCTGCTACCTGAATATATTCATTAATTTCGGCTCAAATGGAAGTAAACGCATAGCTCATGCATATTTAAGTGCATGTAACCCGCTTTCCAGAGTTTGATGCTAAGTTTTCTTGTTCAAAAACAATCGTCGAAGTGCACCATTTCTTTTAACTTTTTATTCCCAGAAGTTTCCTTAATGTTTAGTTGATTTTTGCTGCTATCAAACTGCAGCCGAGTTTTTGGACGTCTCGTCGGATGTTAGCGCGAAAAGTTGGCCGCCTGAACAAGTCTTATCTCGAGGGGCGAGAGACGAACGAACTTAAAGTGGAGACGAACGAAGTTAAGTGGTTCATTGCGCACCCTCTCTGCTCTTTTTATCATTTAAAATACGTATATAAATTTCGCTTTAAGCAGTTTACCGCAGCTGCAGGAATAGGATTACATCAATTTTTGCGCGAGGGTGTGTGAGGAGGGCCATTGTATGAGAAAAAACATTTAATATTTATCTCTATATTCATGTTGCCACGGGATAATGTGGATAATGATTCCGAATAAGTTTCGCGAATGCGATCACACTAAATTTTATTCTTCGATCGAATAAGCACAAAAACGATTCAAGTAAATAAATTGGAGAATTCGTATTTTAAGTAATAAAGCAAAAATTAAATTCCTGAGTTTAACTACACGATTAAGTAATTAACATATTGCAGATAGGTAAGGTTGGCAATAATAATCTTAATTAAAAACTTTGGAGCAATGAACAGGTTAGATGTAATTTTATTCAGCAAAAATAAATTCATTCAAAACCGTCCTTAATTTATGTTCGTCTATAGTATTGTCAGATATTATTGTCTTGAAGCTTGCCATGATTCAATTGATTTATATTTATAAAATATATATAATCAATGGAAGTTTTGTTATTTTGTTGCGGCTATAGAATTAATTTTAGTGTGTAGTCTTGGTTTACACATTCATGACTGCTTCACTTCATTAACAATCATATTAGCGTAAAAATTTCAATAATTCATGTTCGTAAATGAATTTATAAATTCATATAATTCATAGTAAATTATTCATATTATCCATTTTTATTTATACAGCTACAGATAACTGGAAGCGTGAAACGCAGGTTTAATTCTGAGACCTTTGTTGTGATATAAAATCCTTCGAAGTCATATTTCGTTTAAAAAAAATTGGCAATGCTACAAATTTATTTAATTAATAATTATCAGTGCCGTTACTCGTTTTCTTTCTGCATTGAAACAGCTATTGTTCATATGCTGATTGTTGTTTTACATAATATTTAATTTTTTAATTTAATTTATTAACTTTTATTTTACACTAAATGATGCTGCGCTTGAAGGTCTTTAGAACATTTAATGTATCTATAAAATAATTATAAAAATTCGAGGCGCTTGTGTTGTCTTAGTTCTTTTATTGACTAAAAATGATACTAGTGAATTGAATTGACCAAATTACCGTTGTTATACGTATTATCTCTACTCTGGTAACCGTGGGAATATTGATACTAGGTTAAATAAATGTAGGTTCAAAATGGGAGTCATCCTTCTATTTATTTATTTATATTCTATTTAAAATATAACAGACTGCTTATTCTCGAACTTCAAATAATTTAATATGACGCCAATAAAAATTGAACATAAGGGCACCACATCCGTAGATTATTTAATTTAAATTATCTAATTATTACTTTTAAATTAAATTTTTTAACAAAATTCATGTTTCAGTCCGTGACGCGTTCTCATTTTCACAAGGACCACCGAATTCTTCTTGTTATAACAGAAGTAATATACAGTGGGGGGAAATAAATATTCGAACACTTTAAAAATCGTATTTTAATGTATGTAAGTACACAAACTTAACAGGAAAAGTGATTTAAATTATGTATAGAGACGTATAGTATTCAAAAATACTATCAAAAGAAATTAAATCTCAATGCAACAAAAAACAATGCAACATGTTCACTTTTCGGGCGTAAAAAGTATTCGTACAAAACAATAAATCCGCATTATTTTAATTTAATACTTGGTTGAATACCCTTTATTCAGCTCAACAGATACCAGTCTATTTCTATACGTCTCGACCAATGATTTGCAGAAGCTGACTGGTATTTTATACCATTCTTCTTGGCACACCACCTTAAGATTCTCAATGTTTGTTGGGGACCTTTTCTTAATTTGAATCTTCAAATAACGCCACAAATTTTCAATCGGATTTAAGTCCGGCGACTGGCTTGGCCATTCCATAACGTGTACATTTCTATCAGCGAACCATTTCTTTGTGGATCTTGCAGTATGCTTAGGATCGTTATCCTGCTGGAAAATCCAATCACCAGGTAGCTCTAGTTTCTCTACAGAAGTCGTCAAATCATTTTCCAGGATGCTCTGGTAGTTTGCAGCATTCATCCTACCATCTATAAGTGATATGTTACCAACACCTTTTGCGGAGAAACAGCCCCAGATCATGATTTTGCCACCACCAAACTTTACAGTAGGCACAGTATTCTTTGGAAGGTAGGCTTCACCGTCTTTCCTCCACACATGGTGACGATAATTTCGACCGAATTTGTTGCATTGAGATTTAATTTCTATTGATGCTATTTTTTGAATACAATGCGCCTCTATACATAATATAAATCACTTCTCCTGTTCAGTTTGTGTACTTACATACATTAAAATACGATTTTTCAAGTGTACGAATATTTATTTCCCCCCACTGTAATATGATGTAATAGAATATAGTATAACATAATATATTATAATATGATATAATATAATATAACTACATCATATCGGAAGTAATTCAATTTCATTCAAAATATCTGTTACTCAATATTTCCTAAACATTTAATATTATAAAAACATCAGCTTATCGAAAGTTAGTTCATAAACCAGATCAGCTTCATATTACGTGCTTGCAGCTTTCCAGGGCAGGAAATTATGTTTCCTGTTGATCTTTTAAGCACAGCTTTTTTTAGAAATACGTCACCCTAATTATTTCGAATAATATTTTTGTTGCGAGATTGCAAAAGTCGTATCATTCAATATAAATGTGAATAATATATATTGTTATTTGACATGATACTTGATAAGTTCAGACAGATAAAATAGACGCGTAAATGTCGTACGATATAACATTGTAGTTACAAGCATTAATTATTAATCCCCTATTAATTTTATATATTTTTGATTTTTATCCTAGAAAAATCGGTAGGTTAGAGCTGCAGAATAGGTTTTACCCATAACCATTGCATACGAGAACATACTACTGCTAGCCATCAGGATAGCAGTAGTAATATGCACATATGCATGCCATATAGAGTATGCGGTGGAACATATGCTAGTAATTTTTTTATATGTCGATCCGAGTGAATTTTAAAATATTTTTGTGGTCAGATTCTCCTTATTTTTTAGTCGTTGTGGTAATTTGGAATTGAAGCAAACGCTGAATATACCGTACGTATTAAGAGATCTGCAGCACGATAATATCCAGGAGAATTTGACCAAATGAGAATCTGCAAAAGTGTTCAATAGTAGCTAATAAACACTATTGAACACTTTCAAATAGTGTTCAATAGTGGCTATTGAACACTCATGGGGCGGATCCCCTGCAACATAACCCAACGCTGCATGGCATAGAATTAAGTCCGATGAGATATATTTTTTGTTGCATAGTGCAAGGAATTCACAAATGTCGTGGGCAATTTCAATATCCAATACAACATTCTGAAGGGTTACATGACCCTTGCAAATTGGTCAGTGCAGTCTAATCCTACCTAAGATCTTCCAATTAAGGCCTCCGAGGATTGTCCTAGACTAGAGGAAAGCCATCCATCCTTCAATGAATGTCTTTGGAGATGTCGAGTGCCTGATCCAGAAATCAGTCTCGCCGATAACGCTGCCAATGAATCACACTCCAAGCGTTCTGAATTTCCGATTTCATTTTGATCTCTCAAGTAGGGCAACGTGGGGCAGCGCGCCCCCTACTTTTTTTAAACTAAATTTTTGATGAAGTTTTAATTGATACGAGGTGGTTCTTTGTTTTGTTTAAAGGTGCAACTAATGAGGAATGTATGATGTGAATTAGACGCCTATAGAGTTATTCAATTTTTTATGAAACACTATTTTGTAAAAAGTGTCAAAATGGGCCCTTAATACAAGACTTCACCATGGGCGCTTTGCCCCGTGACACGCGTGGGCCCGTTGCCCCCACCAGGTATCATTTCAATTTATGTTGTGTCAACATTTTATTTTAAAAGCTAATAGTCTAAACTTGGTCTCAAAATTATCCCTATAAATATTACTTTGAAAAAATAATTCAAAGTAATTTCAAAATCTTCATCTATAGTAATGGAAAAAAACTTTATTTAGCGGCAAAAAAATGTTTATCTGGACTAAAACAGTTATTCGCAAAGAACTTAATAACGCAAACATTTAGCAAAACGTAAATCCGTACACTTCATCACAGTGAAACTGTCGACCGGCGGTAGAGAACACGGACCAATATCTGCCATACTTAGCGAGAAACCCGCTATGGGCCCGTGACCCGCAGTGGGCTCGCTGCCCCATGTTACCCTACCAGAGATAAATGACAGCCTCACGTCGTCCTTTCATCAGGATGGCATTTAGTGTCATCAGGAATTGGATTTATTCGGCTGAGTTCTGTGATAAAATTCACTGCTAAGAGTTTATGTGAGAAAAGTTGATGGAAATGTAAAAGTCTAAGTTGCTTTAAAGTAAATGGATTTTTTGTTATTATGATCATGATTTATTTGATAACAAAAATTCTAAAAGCTCACGATGGATTATTTTTAGTTAAACTAATCAATTATGTCTTAAAAAACAGCTCTAAAAATATATGCATTTTACTTGTCCTCAATATTATCCTCTCTAGAATTTTCAATGACCAAGCAATGTCTTACAGACTTCCATTTCGAATGAATGCGCAGATTCAAAATATTTCAAGAGGCAGTGGATGAGCCTGCTTCAGGTTTACACGAATTCAATATAATTTTCGTTCGCAATTATGATAATAAATTTACGGCGCAACGTTTACGTTACATCGCAACGTTTACATTACATATCACAGTTGGATGTAGCATTCCGAAATTGTCTTACTCAGAAAAGATGCAACAAAAAACGGATTTCATTAATTAACTGTTTCTATATTCTATCGCGGTGAATTTGAATACATATTATGGCATGCACATTATTCAACGAATTGATTCTAAAATTCCAGATATCTTTGATACAGAGCAGTGTTTGTTTTTTATGTGTGATAGTATAGAAAAATAATTAACGCGATGATTAAAATATTGCTGCATGAAAAATCTAGAGTAAAAAAACGAAGGAAAATGGTTTTTTGGTACCCACTTCCCTCAAGACAATTTTACAATTTATAAACTTCGATGCAGGTCAACTGTGCACATTGATTTCTCTTCCAGTAAATGAAAATCGAGCCAATTTTCAGTGCAGATCATCAAAAATTTCATTAAATCATTAAAATTTGAGCAACGAAAATCGCAAACTACTTCATGATTCCCCCTTAGACGAGGCGTCCGGACCCAGAATAGAAGTATCTATTTAAGGTCCGTGGGGCATCAGCGAAACCTATTAACGAGATGCCTCGGGCTGTTCTGAACATTTTGCTGAAGTTCGCTGAGTTTCTTTAATTAGTTGGAGAGGAGTTTGGCTGGCTTCTATTATCCCATACTTCGCCAACAGCTTACAGGATGCCTCGAAATTTTGTTGCTATTCGAATGCTCACGTGTTCGTTGGGGAAAATTTTGCTCTGAGGTCGAAATTTCAAAATTGAAATTTCTCGATGGAACTTCTTCATTTTGGTTGCTCGCTAATAGGTTGAGCCAATTTTGAGGACAGATATATGTTCGTTTATTATTTCAGTGACATAAACGGACCATCGTAGCTCAGTTTTTTTCTTAGTTTTATTGAGCTGACAATTTTTCGATCACACCAGAATCACTCCAGGAAAAAAATAGTGATAAATTCTCCTTGTTATAGAATCAACTATCCCAACATCGTTAACGAAAAATTTAACCATTTTAATAAAAAAAATATATAATAGATAAATTTAATCAACTTTGAATGTTTAAGTACTCCCACTTGGAATAAGGCCGGATAATTGTCACAACAATATTGCATTTAAATGAAACCCATTTCCTGGTTTCCCAGTATGAACATGATCCAATATCTTGAAGCAATTTACTAATTTTCTATCCAATCAAGTAAAGTTTAACTTCTCAGTCAAGTTTTAACTTCTTTCAACTTAAATCTCAGTCACGAGAACCAAACTTTGCATCCCTGTTGAACGAACTCACGATCACCTCCAACATTTTTTCTAACGCATTTCCTGGTCACATATTTCATGAAGTATTTTTTAATCAGGTTACTGAGGGTCGACAGAGGGACGTTTCACACGCTCACGCTCGCAGCCAAACTTCGCGTCCAAGTTTCAACGAGGACGAAAGTTTAGATCTCGTGAACGATGCCCCTGACGATCTTAATTACTGAGAGAAGACGGCATAGTTTCATAAGTGTTATGTCGGTCCCTTATTGAACCTGACAAGATGTATGTGATCAAGTCTGACAATTACTGTCCGCATATACCAATTTAAAAATACAGTGAAAGACAATCAATTCCTGTTTATCCTTTCTTTCATTTAAACTAGTATAACAGCAACTTTAATTAAAGATATATAATCTCATTGGAGCATCCCATAAAATGTTCGTTAGAATTTGCATTTGATGGACAGCGATCATATATAAGACAAATGCTAAAAAAATTTGATCAGTACTCACTGCAGTGACAGAGAGCGCATTTTCTCGTCCGTCCATGAAGTCACGGACAGACGGACGAACATGACGAGCACAATGGCGCCTTTTTTCCATAAATGAGAAAATGCGCTAAAAACAGACGTTCTATTTGTGATGTCACGAAGAAAAAATGATGCATAAAATTAAGAAAGAAAAAATTATCATCCATGCAGCTCCGCATTGCTGGTGAAGCGTATTTCCTATGCGAGTAAAAAAAAAGACACGATAAAAAAAGTGCTGCAATTCCGTAAGGGGTCAGGTAATGTTGATTTTTATTTCCTATTGCTTGCATTTCCATCAATTCTTTGCCAAGTAAAAGTTTCCAATCATTCCACATCCTCCAAGGTTTTTTGTTATTACTTTTTGTAAATTCACGGTTAATCAATTTCTGCTTCACTACAACGTTAACTCAAATTTTTAGAGTAGCGCAAATTTTTGTTCAAATTTTTATAATTGGCCAGTGATGCTTTTGAAAAATCACGACGTGCCTACGAGGGAACATTGTTTTTCCCGAGCTCAAGTTGTTCCCTGAAATAACAAAAATTGCCACTTCCTAAAAGAACTACATTCAGCAAGACCACCAACTTCAAAAACGCTGTGAAAATCAACGCACACGGCATGCTTATTCACTTTTTGATTTATTGAGAATCGTTTACATTTAATTTGTCACTTAAGGATAAATTTTGAAATATGTTTACAATTAAAATGATAGAGAATAAAGGCGTACGAAATGATTGAGGCATTGCAGACCAGCAGATGCTCCCTCATGACAACGCCTTCATGACACTAGACCTAAAATTCATTTAATTAACGGTTTTTTTGTGGCTGGAAAGGGGAGATTTTTATCTCTCAAACTAGAAAGTTTCATTAAATAACGGTATTTTTGAACACAAAGAAACAATGACACGAGTGAGTTACGGAAATGCAAAAGACTATGGAGGCAGAAAAATTGCTGCATTCATATCGCTCGAGCAATGAACTCATTGTAATCATATATCTGAGGGTAATATCTTGGATATTAAAACCAACACTACTATCAACATTTGGAATACAGAATTACATTTTTAAAAATGAAACGTACATCACTTTACTTTTCTTCCCCACCTCAAACATTTTACCCGGTTCTGCTCAACGATCACAACATTATTCGCAGAGACAACAGAATTCTTTGTACGTAGCGAGGTGAATGTTTTCCCTTAAATATGTTATGACAGCTGCCCTCATGATATTCAAAAGTTTTGAAATTTCTTAGAATATGTAGCTGTTAATTATTATTAAACATCATTTACAATCTATAGCAATATTTTCAAGTCGTAATTACAACGAAAAAACAGGCTGGCAACAAAATCACAGACAAATTATTCCTCTGCAATGATCGATAAATAAAATGAAAGTCTAGAGCCGAATTAATTTCGCATTAGACAAAAGTCCAAACTATGCAACTAAGTTGGAATAAATTTTTTCATTTAAATTTACAGATGAAAACGACTACTGAGCAAAAAGCTATTCAAATTTTCACTCTAATTAAAAAATGCAAGCATACAAAACATTTCACTGCAATCTTGGCTCATGACAGATCCAAAAACGAAATAAAATCAGCACTCTGACCCACCGTGCTTCATTGGCGCAAAAAAATATAATTTATTCCAAAAGAAATGAAAGAACACTACTTCCGGATGCAATGAAAGACTACTTCATTGATTACAATGAAAGACCACTCCATTGATTACAATGAAAGACCACTTCATTGATCACAAGGGATGACCACTTCATTGATTACAATGAAAGACCACTTCATTGATTACACGGGAAGACCACTTCATTGATTACAATGAAAGACCACTTCATTGATTACAATAAAAGGGCACTTCATTGATTACAATGAATGACCACTCTAGTTAATTCCAGCATTCTGATTAAATTGTAATTTATATGCCTTTAGCGTTTCTTCTCGCATTCACGGCAACGACGTTTGAAATACCGATACTGTTACATGAAAATAACAGCTGTAGTAAACGTATAATGCACGGAAGGTTGGATGAGATCAAACATACCTCAAAACGATACATATTTCAACTTCTTGTTGAAACATACGGGAATTTAGTATTGAAATGAATATCTTTTGATATAAATTCTGTTAATTAAAAAAAGCTTAATGACAATTCTCAGAATTTCCGAGTTCAAACATTACCAATATATAAATAAATACAAAATTTTGGCGGATTATTGAGTAATATCAATGCGCTTATCGAAAAACAAGTTTTTACAAAAGATATGAACACTGTCACTTGTAGAAAAAAAAATATAATGAATAAACTGACACAAAACACAGCTGCAAATGCTAAAAAAAAATATGGTTTCAGGCATGTAAACATTTTGCTCGAAATTCGGACCGCTCGAATAGAGCAAATTTTGAATGGAGGGCTTGAGGGTTAATGTAGAGTAGAAAACTATAGTGAATTGCATTAAGGCAATGGTGACCGCATCAGCGAAGACAGCACCATCATAACTAGTAAAACCATCATCACTGGCAGCTGCAACAACACTAGTAGCAGCAACAACACCGGCAGCACCAACAACAGTAGCATCTGCATTGTTTACTAGACACGTCATCAGTGCAGACAGCATCATCTGTACTGCAGCAGCACCTGAATCAGTATTATCAGTGGCAGCAGCATCAGCACTAGCAGCAGCGCAAGCACAATATGAACAGCATCAGTGCTGGCAGCTGAATCAGCACTAGCTACGGCATCAGCAGCAGCATCAGCATCAGCACTTGTAGCAGTTTCAGCATCAGCACTATCAGCAGAAAAAGCACCAGCAGCAGCATCGGCGCTAGCAGCTGGCTTCCTAATCTGTCTCTGCGCGAGACAGTTTTTCCTGACGTCGCTTTGAAGATTCGGTCGAACTTTTTACTCTGGGCTTGAACATCGATGACATCAAATGCACGATGGCCACTTCTTGCCGGACCGAGGAAACGATTGAAAATTATCCCGTATTGTTCCGAGGAATTATATGTTTAGATGAAATATGCAAATATGGATATGCACTTGTATTGCCTTCAGTTATTTAATAACTCTTAGGTTGCTTGGACAAGATCTCGTAAATTTTTCTGAATGATACCTGCAGCAATTAATTACTGCATAATTTATTTTTTGTAATATCATTTGGGCTGACTAAGGTTAACTGAACACAACAAGGTGTCCATGAAAAGTTTATAAGGGAACTGCTGTTATATTATATTATTCTTGACATTGATTAAACAGAGCACACTGAAATAGAGCTAAGCGATCTGTTGACAAATACGTAGTTAGTAGCCAAAAAATATTTCATATATTTCTTATGAACTCCGGTGTTTATATAAATCTGAAGTAAGTACCCTCAAAGCTTGTATATTTTCAAGACAATTTTATCTAGGATCACAATTTTATCTAGGATCCAGTATTTTCGATTTATAAAGCTTATTTTAGGAAGAAAATTATGTTTTAAATATTTTTAAAACATTTTTTTTAACTCATTAGTTAAAATTAAATAATGTTTGTGCACTTATTGCCCATGTGGAATGTTTTTTAGGAACACTTTTTTCAGGTGTTGATGTTCTTTCGTTTCATAACGAAAAAAAAATAGTTTAAATACAATTAATTGTCCAAAGGTAATATTCTGTCCAGATGTAACATTAATAATGCATTTAATTGATCACCCGAATGAGATGCGAAGCTTTAGACTACATTAAAAACTCAACATTGAGATCAGGCGCCGCTATAACAGAGTTTGCTCAGCTGCCGCCATGCAATAAATCTTGCAGAGCGGGGGCGACTTTTGGTCTAACAGCAACGCGCGTGTCAACAATTCCTGCCAAAGATTTACGACTGCCGCAAAACAAAAGAACACAGCGGCTTTATCGTGATAGTGGCTTTATCATTATACCAAATTTGTTATCTTCTATCATTTTTTAAACCGGGACAATGAGCGTTTTTTGGCTTATCCAATATTTTTGATGCAAAATTTTACCCTTTTTGCTACTTATTTACAATTTATTCCAATATTTTGGATATATATAAAGAAGAAATTTTTGACTTTAATTGTTTGAATATGAAAAAATGTATCATACGTAGGAAGCGTAGACGATATTTCTTACTGTTCTCGTGCTCCTATGAGAAAATAAAACTCAGTATAGGCACTCACTGCAGTGAGTGACAGCTAGAGAGCGCATTATCTCGTCCGTCCGTCCGTGAAGTCATGGACAGACAGACAGACGGACGGAAAAACGGACAGACAGACAGACGGATGGACTGACGGACTGACAGACGGACATGACAAGCACAATAGCGCCTTTTTTCATAAATGAGAAAATGCGCTAAAAAGTAGTGTAGACTTCAATATCTGTCTGGCAGGCGTTTCCATGCGTGATTTAAACTACGCCACGTAAGAACTTTGAATTCCAGAGTTGAAAATAGAAGTTTTCCGAATTTTTTATCATATTTTCCACAAGTAAATAAAAAGGATATCGTTATAAAAAATTATTTGCTAGAGATTGCATCGTGCTAAAGAAGACTATTTAGCGAAGTATTCCGGGTCTAATTGGCCAGAAAACTATCTAAAAATGATAATTTTCTGAACATGAATTCCCGTTCGTAGCTCAAAATTTTCAACTTATCATATTTTCTTGCATCTGAAAGAACGCGTAGTTTGCTTAAGAGATTCATATATAATCGTTAAACAAACAAATTTTTAGAATTTAACACAACCATTAGAGCATCATTATTATTTTTTACATTATCATTAATTACTCTCATTGAAAACATTTCCTGCAGTTGATTCGTTTGAGATAATTGTCAGCTTCATAGCTTATTTATGAGCGCCTTACAATGTTGACTATTATTGACTGAATAACAATGATAATTAGTTTTATAGTGCCGTTTAACATTTTTAGGCTCCAATTCTAACTTAGAATATTTTTATGATGTCATTCAATTATGTTCATGTATGAAATGTTTACAGAATTTGTGAACCTATACAATCGTTCAATTCAGAAAAGTGCACCTAAATCCTTCGTGGGAAATATGTATATGAATATGTCCAAATAGGTTAAACGTATTTTCAACGTAATATTTAAAATTTCCGAATAAAACTTTTATTTACAACCGAAGCGCACGTAAGGCCACCTCGTTGTGTTGGGAAATATGAGATATTTCTGTCATATCTTTTGTGTTCAGATCACAGCCAGATCGATGGAATATCCTCCAAGCCAATTCCCCAGCGCCTATTCAGTGCCTATGGAGAAAATTGGCAAAGGTTCAAGGGCCAATCAGCCAGACTGGTTCTTTTCTTTTCTGTGTCGAATGTATTGTGGAATTCACACAAAACATTCAATATATCGCATTGTGTTACAATCTATTGCATTTTTTCATCAATATTGATACGTCGATCGATTTATCAAATAAATATCATGTTATTTTGGAGGCATAACTGATGTTTGTTTGGCTCCTGAAACCTGGAATAATTTATTTGCCTCCGTTATATTGCAATGCATATTCATATTACATATGTAATATGGTAAATGCATTATTCCCAAATATCCATTAATATTTTTGCGCAGCCTTTTAATTAGGTTTTAGTATAGTTTTTCATACAGTTCTTGCAATAAACTGTTGCTCTTTAATATTTCCACTTTTAATATTATATCACATTTCCTGCCGAACTGATAGATTATATGAGGGCGGGAAATAACCTCATATAATATTTATGGTTAGGGCGTATAATACCCATGTGTAAAATATGCGACGGGGAAACAATATTATATATTTGCCTATAAAATTAAAAAGACCAGCAATCCTCCATATCACACTGAGCAGCATCACTCAACCAAGCCTGCAGCTCAAGCGTATTGACCCAAGCACTCACGGATGCAGTGTCCGCGCTGGCGATGCAATCTTCCACAAACATTCAATGCGCGCGACGCTGACAATCTGCAAGTGAGCGAGGCGGGCGCTTCTCGGGGAGATATGGTCTTCTGAACGAATACTTATATAGCTCCTGATGTTGTTATTAATATTTCGAATATTATTATCAATATTATTCAGATTATTATTATTCCACGCAATCTTCGACAAGCATTCAATGCGCGCGACGCTGCCAACCTGCAAGTGAGCGAGGCCGGCGCATCTCGGTGATACGTATACGGTTCTCTGAATGGTATCTCGGATACAAGCTATCATGGCAGTGTTTATCGTCGGGATAACACCGAATTATTATTATGTCGTATGTATATTATTCAGTAGGTTATTTGTTACTCAAATACCGATAAGAAAACTGTGTGTGTTTTCTGTATATCCAGAAAACTTCATTAGTTTGTCAAATGCGAAAAAACGATAGAAGTTATTTCTTATTTTCGCTAAAAATTTGCAAATCGTACCAACCACATCAGCGAATTTGGTTGTACAATATAAAGATAAATAAAGACTGTCAATTACAATGTTATCATGAACAAAATCGATGTGTCATGCAGCTAACGAAATTATGGACATTTTGTAGATTTCATGTTTGCCGCATCATCCACAATGCACATTTTGAGGAAATGGTGAATTCCTTTTAGCGTTCAATTTGACTTTTGTAAATAGCAACATTAAATTTGTAATCCAATATTTTCCGGAACTTTTTATTGAATTCATTCAATACAACAATTCCACTCAAGTAGAAGACTTTTCACTAAAATATCGTCAATTTCGGTTGAATTGAAGTTGAGTTCAAATTCCACATTTTATCCGTGCTTGATCTGAATAGTAGAAATCGAGCTCGAAATCGAGTAGATATTTTTTCACAGATACTATATTCCGAAGATTACAATAAGAGTAACATTTGCAATCTTGCTCGGCACGACTGAGTAAATAAAATGTAATTCGCGTTTCACCTTTTCAAGAATACTGCTTCCATTGTGTTCTAGAGAAAAATAGATTACTAATTAATTCATTCAAATAATTCACAAGGATAAAACCAACGCATCGTGCTAGTGTTTTTTTTTCTTCTTGAAACTAAGTATAATTTCTTTTTCGAAATAAATGTATCTTCAAGTGTAACGCAATAGATGATGAGACGGGAGTCAGAATTTGATGTCTAATACATCGCTACAATTAATGGCAGATACTTCAGTGGATTTTTATCAAAGCCAGACTGCCTCCATGAGCTGCGGGCTTGGAGACATCCCTTGTATTATGATGGTCATAACCATTGTATATATCATGGCCCGAATGAATGTTATGACATTCCAGGCCCAAAACACATGCCCACGTAAACTTATCCAGCTCCCTGGCATCCTCAACATCTCGCACGTCTCCTAAACTCGCCGCCAAGTGGACAGCAATCTTACTTAAGTAGCAGCCTCCCTGTGGCTGTTCTGCCTATACTTTCAGTGAAATGAAAGGGTTGTCCAAATACTGACGCACTTTCTTATCTACAGCAGGAGTAGAGAGCGGACCTAGCACTGATACACTCTTTGGCCTGGCTAGCTGGGACAGGATGACACACACAACTTGAGAGCAAAAAGTGCATCGCTATTGGGAGAAAGTCTCATTCATTTCTTTGAGTGTTCGTTTGATCATCCAGCATCGTGTGCCGGCATGGAAGCAGCTTCTTTCGTGGGCTGGAGATGCTGCCTTGACATAAGATACTCACAATGGCTGGAGGATTTTCGTCTCCAGCCAATGTAGACTTTTCAATGGGCTGCAGACGAAAAGCATTGGCTGGAGACGAAAAGTATTGGTTGGAGACGAAAAGTATTGGCTGGAGACGAAAAGCATTGGAGCTGGACACGAAAAGTATTGGCTGGAGACGAAAAGTATTGGCTGGAGACGAAAAGTATTGGCTGGAGACAAAAAGTATTGGCTGGAGATGAAAAACATGGACTGAAGACGAAAAGCATTTATTGACTGGGGAAGAATAGCGTTGACTGGAAACGAAAAGTTTGCCGGTTTTTTTTCCAAAGCTGTCTTGGTAAAGCTTGTGGGTTGTAGAAACGCGTTGAATGCCTGAACCCATTAAACTTAAATTGGCTGCAGATTTTTTTTATCAAAGCAGGATCAAAATCAAGATATTTTGCTTGTTCGTATAACATTCTACTTTATTAAGTAGCGCGGATATTAACTATTTAGTCGTCGATTAAATGTTATGGAAATATGTTTAACAATTATAGCATTCCCAAGCGACGATAAATCAATCATTCCATTTGTGGATTTGAAGTTTTTGCCAGGTTCCCATTCAATTGATTGATGTGAAGATATATAATATAGGACCATGTGAAAATATTGAGTTTGTTTTCAGAAAACACGAATTGCCATCTTTGTGTTGAAAACGCATGAATTTGGAGCCCGAAAATCCTCAAATCCTGAAAACGCGATTATAGGCTAGCTCGTTGAAAGTTCAATTATTTAGAGCTTCGCAGGCACTGTCTATCGTAATCGTCTATAATATAAACGCTAACATTTGTATGACTGTGATGTTCGATCCTAATCCAAACAATGTTGTCAGTTGTCTTGCTTGCAACATTATGTCATATATGCATGATATAATATGTTCCATGAGCAATACACTATAACTTTATATTGGTAATTGGGGATAACGAGTGATAAAGAATATAGAACACTTGAAGACTCAAATAAAGGTTAAAAATATTTGACAAAATGAAGAAAATTTAAGGACTCGAAGAACGGTTAAGAATATTTGGCCAAATTAAGAACATTTGCGAAGAAAGGTTAACGAAAATATTTATAATTCACAATAAAAAAATTTTCAATGCTGGACAGGAGCGAAAATTTTAAACCATGCCTATATATGTCATAGCTTTCTAAATCTTTCACATTTTGTCATAAATATTTTAAATATTTAAATATCCGTATCAATCATAAATATTTTCGCCGCTTTTCGCTGGAAAATATCCACAAGATATTATATCATTAATGGATTATAGAATATCACATTGTTTCATGCACAATCATATCATATCATCATTATATTGTGAATTATATTTTAATGGCAGAATGAAATGCATCATTATAACGGGTCCTTCTGAATTATGGACCCAATATGGTAAATTTGTATAAAAATAATAATGTCTACATCGATGGAAAAAGAGAGATTCATGTTTTTTACATATATATAAATGTTAAATATGTCCCCCCTTCTGCCCACAAGAAGTGACAATCATTCTCTTTCTGGACGTTAGATAGGACGCATAGGAAATGAAGATCTGGCTCTACACTTCTGGCCACCGAGATCACGTGATCTCTTTTGGGGTTAAAAAGGAATCTTTTTACGTCCTGCCTCTACCAGGAACTCTGGTTGATCTGAAGAGCGGTACAATTATTTAGAATAACCTTGTATTATATCGCATACATATGTAATTATTTGTGCAACTTCCATTCTCACTTATTGGTCCCTTTGATGTTCGCGTCAAGCCAAGGGGCTGACATGGACCGCTTTAAAGGCTCTACTGTGTTGTTCTGGAACACAAAAATTGTGGAAAGCCACGGCAATCGCACGCCATTTGTCACGACGCCGGCAAGAAGTAAACGACAGGCGACGTCGCCTGGGATATTAGACGCAAGTTTGGCTGCTGCTGAAGAAATTGTTTTGCACCTATTTTGTTATCATTAGATGACGTGTAGCTTAGGCCATTAAAAAGCGCTTTTAAATTAAAATTTTACTTTTACTTTATCCATTGTCATAATTCATATATACAATATAGTTTATTATGGTTGTTTATACAAAAATGAAAAGAAAACATAAATATTAAATAAATAAAGCATAAATTCAAGTATTTAACGTGGGCACAACAAACAAATATTATATTAGAGTTGAGTAACGCGTCCAATACATTATATTCTATAGCAGTAATTTTATTTATATTAGTGGAATCTTATGACATTGAAAAATGAGAATGGGATTTTTCCTTTTGTAAATGACAATTTAATTTATGCAAGGGGCCATCTGCAATACAGTATACCTCAAATACCGTGGGTGCCTGCAATACCTTGAGTGTTATTTTAAGTTTTATTAAATATTAGATTAGTTAGTTCACGTTTAGGTCTTCAGTCACCGATAGCTTGACCTCTTTCAGAAATCCGTTATACTTTTTCATTCTGTCTTGCAGTTCCACGACAGAGGGAATGGTTTTATTAATTGTGTTTATTTTTGTGTTAGCTTACCTGCTTTGGACAGAAGTGTTTTAGTGACTGTGCACATTATTAATTATATTGTTTCCTAGTGTATCTTGTGCAATCCGTGATATACTTTGCTTTATTAGTTTATTGATATCATTGATATTTGGACGACCTTCCGGATAACAGGATTCTCAAATATATTAATGTGGGATTAACTTTCCTGGGCAACGCTAAGCTAATGTTCTAGTTATGAGCAATGCACTGACAATATTACGCAATTTTTAACAATCTCCGTATATGTTTACAATTACATCGATGTTTCTCTTATGTCTCACTATAGTAGCCAGGGGTTGTAGGTCAATGTCTTGCTCTCGAAATGCCTTTTAAAAGCCGCTATTTTATGACGCTAACCTTTCAGTAGCGCGGCTATGACGTCATCACACCCGAGCCCAACGAGCTGACAAAGCGACGATCATGCCTACCATGGTTGAATTATTAATTCAACCATGATACCTACCGCCCACTCTGCAGCACCCAGAGAAATGAGTGAGTCTTTATCCAAATAGCGTTGTACGCGTTGTGTGGATCATTCTAGTACACTTTGACCGTGTGAAAGGGCTGTGTCCGCTCTCTGCTGGTGCTGTGGATAGGAAAGTGTGTCACTATATTAACAATATGATCTAATCATTGTTCTGAGAGGACACATATCATAGTTTTTCTCGTCTTTAATTAAGCGCGGACTGGAATATCGATTACGCAGCATTTTAATGAAATTTTGTCGCCTGATAACTAAAAAGACTTTTCATAGACCCAATTAATCACTGAACACTGACACGTACATTACACGGCATTAAGTTGGCCATTAAGAAATGCCCGATGAACTTTCTCCATTTACTTGGCGGTTAGAAAACGCATGCAACGAATGATAAGGTTAGAGTTGCAAAGGCTTGGTTATTTTGTTGGTTCATCATATCGTTGGTCGGTCATATACCGTTGGTCGGTCATATCGTTGGTCGGTCATATACCGTTGGTCGGTCATATCGTTGGTCGGTCATATCGTTGGTCGGTCATATACCGTTGGTCGGTCATATCGTTGGTCGGTCATATCGTTGGTCGGTCATATCGTTGGTCGGTCATATCGTTGGTCGGTCATATCGTTG
>NW_025931716.1:38255-49167 GCF_000764305.2 Hyalella azteca | reverse complement strand
CAAGTATTTTATAAGACCGCAATGTCCGTGATCGAGGCAAGTGTTTTATAAGAAAGCAATGTCCGTGATCGATGGCAAGTATTTTATAAGACCGCAATGTCCGTGATCGATGCAAGTGTTTTATAAGACCGCAATGTCCGTGATCGATGGCAAGTGTTTTATAAGAAAGCAATGTCCGTGATCGATGGCAAGTGTTTTATAAGACCGCAATGTCCGTGATCGATGCAAGTGTTTTATAAGAAAGCAATGTCCGTGATCGATGGCAAGGGTTTTATAAGACCGCAATGTCCGTGATCGATGGCAAGTGTTTTATAAGACCGCAATGTCCGTGATCGATGGCAAGTGTTTTATAAGACCGCAATGTCCGTGATCGATGGCAAGTGTTTTATAAGACCGTAAAGGATAAAGGTGCACCGGTCGGGCGGTAGTCGATCAGCCCTAAAGTACAAGCTGCTGGTCGCGGCCCAAGTGATATTTCCCACTGACAGCTGCGCCGATAACAGCTGTGGTCAGCGAGACCAAAATGAACGACACTTCATCGAGAGCTAAAAAAAACTGAATTGACGAGGCATGTTTTGGGAATTTGTAGCCAGGAAAATTGTTGCATCCAGCCAGAGTGTTTGTCCGGCTTGATCACCGCCCTTGATATATCACGAAAAAACAGACGCTCATTAGTCCACTCAAAAAAGAAAACTGCGCGAAAAAAAATCGGCATAGCTAATTATTTTATGTGTTTGAATGAGCTGATGAGCTTAACAAATAACTTCGTATTTAAGTTAATACTAAAGTATTATAAAGCATGTCGAATATATAGTTGCGTTATGTGATGAGACAAAATATTTCGCAAACGATTAATTTTGTGTTCCATGAACTCCCATTTTATGTGTGTATGGTAAAAGTAGGTACTCTGAATGATTCGCCTGAGTTAGAGAGGTTTCACAGAATCACAGAGATTTTCACCGAAAAGATTTTATTATTTTGGTTTCAATTTCAGTATTCATTTGCATTCCAGCATAATACGGTTATGAGAAATAAGAATAAATTCCAAAACGATTGAAGACTCCTTGTCAAAAATACCGAACCAATAATTTATGTCGGATTATTTTAAGTAACAAAGAACAATTGATATCAATTTATTACGTCTACTCCAAGTCAGTTCCAAATGCCTTAAAAATACAAAGCAAGTCAACCACGAACATAACCATGAGTGTTGCGAAGTTCATTCAAAATTCATGTGTTTTACAAGTGTCCCTTCCATGAAGGACGCACACAAAGCGAAATGATTCCTGTAGGGACGTGGAGCGGAATGAACTTCATCTCATTTGCAGCCTTGTTGTCCTTTATGATGCATTCTTGAGAGCTCCGGGAAATGCTTTCCTGCTGTCGACGTCGACGAAATATATTCTGCATGTACATTCCCGCTTGCTTTTTTGACTTGAAGGCACTTGTTAAATTTATAACAAATAACGACTTTCGATTAGTGAATAACACAATACAATTTTCACAAAAATTCACTTATACTTATCGTGAATTTAGGGCTAATTTAGCACCTACACTGAGAGAAAAAGGCCCCCCGTTTTGAAACACTTGGGTGTTTCAAAACCTCTCGAGCTTCACGCGCTTATATGTGTGCGGCAAGCGTCGCGTGGTCAGTGCGCCGAATGCTGTCGTAGGAGGTGGTTGTGTGGAGCCACCGCTCATGAATGCCACGAATCTATACTGCTTACGGTTAATTGGCCCAACTCAATTCGGTTAATTGTTTCAACTCACTGCTGTTCTTTTGTCAATAGTAATGTCAACGAGCGACGTCTATACCATTCAATCGCACAAGAAGTTGATCATAAAATCGAAGATTTATTCTGGTAGTACCGCGCGCAAGACAAAACAAACAAGGCAGCTCTATGTAGTTGCCGTCTCCGTAGCTGAGTGGACTAAGGCGCCTGCTCGCGAGCGTTTGGTTGCAGTCTTGGCAGAGGTTCGAATCTCGGCTGGCGACTCATAGTTTCTTCAACCAGAGTTCGAAAGAGGTGAGAGCAAAGAGTGTAGTTTCATGATGATTGTACATACCGATATAAATTGTGTAATAAATATGTGTATAAAAGAATGAATATGTGACTAATTTCGCTGTAAAGGAGAAAAGCGTTGAAATCAGATAGAGACGGAGAAATATAGTTTTCATAATTTTGGTATGGAGGCGGCCATGGATTAAACTGGGATCGACCGGAGGAGTAGAATATGTTAAAATAATTTCATCAGGCGCTGGAAGCTGGACAAGGATATTGCATAAATTCTGAAAAGAAGGTTTCATTCACCGTAGACTTCTTTCGGTGTTCTAACGTTGAAACACCTAGGTGTTTCAAAATCGCAAATTTTGAAACACCTGAACGTTTTTGAAACACACGGGTGTTTCGCTTTGGGCACGATCGCTCGGGGAGGATTTGAAACACCCAAGTGTTTCAAAACAGGGGGCCTTTTTCTCTCAGTGTAGGTAGATGATTGAAGAAAAATTATTCAGAAAATAATTTTTCCTCAAATCAATGCCCAAATCTATGCCCAAGCAATCATGTTCTCGAAACAATGCGATCTAAATTGCCGACAAGTTTACCACGAACAGGTGATTTTTTGCCAGTTCGGATATTTATTCTACTTCTCAACTCTGTTCCTCAAAGCAAAATTCCAGTCACAATTTTGTACACTCGAAAATATCAGTTACACAGAAAATTATTAATATCCTCTTCATATTCTCATCTCTACTTCAATCCCTCCTATATTCAAGGATATATAGGGGTGGCCTAGTGTCCTAGAGTGCGGAGACACCGGTAATCCCACGATGGTTTTCAATAAGGCCTGATCTTCAGGCCATTCCAGCCAAACGAAGTCTTTACGGTTTGCCAATCTCGGGTGACAGAAAGACTGAAGAACTTCGTCTCTCAGTATGCAAATAGCCAAATTTCTATCCAGCGCTTTAAATCACTCTTTGACTAGGCTCCTTTCTTTTCTGTCCTCTCTTTTTTCCGGCTACTTCCAATCTAATTGGATACCCAAAACTCAGCCTTTCAAGTGTCCGTGATTCAGTAAGCAATGACGTTGAAGTACCTGGATGAAA
Organism: Hyalella azteca; assembly: GCF_000764305.2. Taxonomy (NCBI): domain Eukaryota; kingdom Metazoa; phylum Arthropoda; class Malacostraca; order Amphipoda; family Hyalellidae; genus Hyalella; species Hyalella azteca. The sequence continues at coordinate 46,061 of NW_025931716.1, read as the reverse complement.
AATGCGGATCTTTCACCAAAAAACTTTAAATTTTACGACTCTCATACCTGATGAATCGGACGCCTCTTGATGCGCATCAATCGTTCCACGAAAAAAATCTGACGAAAATGCAGTAAAATTATAAGGTACACTTTTTCAATATTCCAGAGTACGATTTTATAAGCAGAGAATGCAGTCATCGTGGGCAAATAAATATAAAAAACACGACTTCTAGGTCACCTATAAACGTAAATCTTATATAAATTGGTGAGAACAAAATTATTTCTAAATAAACTCTTAATAACCTAGAATTCATTCCGATCAATACCGTTCTGCTCTATATAATAATCGATCGGTTATCACGACAAATCTGTGATGATCTGGCATGGAAGAATTCAAGAGGGTTTCTGTATAAATCTTGTAGGATGCATGCGTATCTGCACCTAATATCGACAGAAATAGTATGCCTAAATACCGGAATCTATTACACGTCTATTAAATACACTCTACATTGGTCGTCGGTAAAACTTCTAGAAAATAATGCAATCGATCGTAACGTGTAATTATACAAGTGCCAATAAGAGTTGTATTGTTCATTGTCATATATAACCTTTTCCCAGCCCGATATTTTTAATCAAATAAATGAATGGTTGCCATTTTGCCTAACGTTTCGATTAGTTCCAGTGCATCATCCATGATGATAGTTTATTTTAATTTATATGTGCCAACATCATTTTTATTTATTTGTAATTTATTTAATTATGAACCAACTTTATTTTAAACAAAAAAGAAACTACTTTGTCTCATGAACACGTTTTCATTCAAGTGAATGTGACGTTTAAATGTTGCTTGTCCACAAAAATTTTGTTAAATAATTATTCATTAACTAAATTTAAATAATAAATTACTAAGCGTTACGTTTTGCACTCAATCATCTGGTGATTCGACTTGAAGAATGCCTTCGCACACTCTGCTGTAATTGTGTGAAAAATAACAAATGTGTCTGTCTCAGTGATATAATGAAACTTTGAAATATAATATACCGAGTAAATTTCTAAGTCATATTCTATACGAATTACATATGATGTATAATATAACTTTATATTTAGGCCTCAGTTATCTTAACAATCGAATATTTATTATATACAATATATACCTGATTTTGAGCTTAACGTTGTCTTCTTGGATAATTTTAGCGTGATATCAAAATAAAATTCTAGAGATTAGTCTGGAGTGCCGTTTTAAGTTTAAATATCTTAAGATTTTCTAGATATTTCTTTGCTGCTATATTTTTTACCTATTACGATGTATGGAAGGTAATGATTTATATTGTATTCACTAATGACTACATTTCGTTAGCATTTGAATCGGGAATCTAAAAATAACATGGCATTAGTGACGAAACAATGGCTTGTAAATTAGTTACAAAGCACTCTAATGGCACTTTTACCGATTATATTCATGAATTATATGTATATAAATCCCTCATTATGAATACCATCTGGTCATATTGAGGAAATTTGAATTGAGTAAGTCTTTCATGGTCGCAAATGCCAGAAAAATTCTCGCTAATGAAACATAACTTTTCCTGCTATTTCTTTCCGTTGAATAATACACGTGCCACCTGTATTTTTTGAAGTTGTGGTTTAAATTATTATATCAGTAGGCATTATGAATAAATTAAGTCGCGATATTTCGCATATAAATTCAATGGAGCAGAATATGTTTTTATTTTTATTAATCTGCTCCCCTAGTGTAAAATAAATGATTGATCTTTTGTTTAACTTTTTATCCTCATTTTTATAATAAAGTTTAATAGGTGTAGCCGCAGGTTGACGCATCTCCTATAGCATTTGTTTACCATGAGTAGTTTTCAGCATCACTCTTTCTCCACGTGTCACTTTGCTCCCGACGCCGACCAGTGCGGTGTGGTGTGGAGATGAACATTTGTCATATTGCTATTCTTGAATGGTTGTAGAATTTATTACTGTATGTAATAGCTCCTAATCTCTTTGCAGACAAAATTGCAAATAATTTCAACCTGCGGCATTAGACCGGTGACACTAACTTGAAGTCCGTTTTCGAAACTTTGCTGTAATAAAATATTTTTGTGTTGAATATACATAGTTTCATGCCCTTGTGTGAATTACTAAGTCAGTAAACGTGAAGACCATTACTAGAATGGTACGTAACCATCTTAGACTGCAAGGCGCGGTTACAATAGGAGTCGCCTCATCATTCTAAGATGTCGGTGATGCCTTTCAGTTCACCATCCTGTACACTGACGGGAATAAGAATGAAAAGAATAGTGGCTTCTCTCAATAGAATATTTACGGGGCAAATATCAATGCGAAAATAGCTAAAGATTTTTATTTGGCGAAATTTTTTTCTTTCATTAGAAGGCATATTGACTCTCAATTACCGAGTTTAATTTTTTGTGTACTGTATCAATTAGCTAGGGAAGTTCAGCTCAATGCATGCGAAGCGTCGATTAAATTTTAGCGTTCTTAAAATACGCGCCATCTCAGAGAGTGCGATGCAGAAATAGGACTTCAAAAGGAAATTTATTTATGTAAAACCTGATTCGGAGAGAACTTTATCTATTTGTTTAAAATAAACGAATACATTTGCTAATGAATCAATGATTGATGTTTTCTGTCCACAGTCTGATGAAACACGGCATTGCTCAACTAGAATATATTCTGAATATTAAAAAAAATTGTTGAAGCTACTGCAATTGCAGCCTCATGCTTGGGGTAAATGGGAGTTTATTTGAAGTAACCTTACTTATATTTATTATTAATGAGTAATTTAATAATAATATTACAGTATTATTCCAGATAATATGAAAATTTTTCACGAGTCTCATCTTGACTTGACTCTGATACGGTTTGAAGGAATCCTACAATATTACCTATTCATTTTTCTGAGTGTACAATGAAGCCAAAAATACCGCCAAGACTCTCCGTTTATCGGTGAAGCTTACCAAATTGATTTGCTATGCAATCATACATGATTCTTCCATGCACATTCACTAACCAAAATAGTGAATACATCAAAGTTCACTTCTTTTTAACACCTCCAAATACTGACTCCTACTGATCATCACACATAGAAACAATAATTTTCTGCAGCCTCGGCCTCAGCAGCAATCATCTACTATAAGCACACCAGATAATACAGTGATTTATTCCCGTATAGGTGCTGTGAATATTGAATTCATTAGAACAATCAATGTTCAAGCACAATTCTAAAAGCTAATTTTATTTCTATCGTATCCTAATGCTCTCAATCTATTCTCCCATTATTTGTTCCATGAGGACTTTTGTCCTCATGGAAGCTCAAAAGGATCCCGCCACTCCCGACTATAAGTGTTCCAGTCTCTAAATAATGTATTGGAATTCGATGCCGAAAATGTCTGATGCCTTCCCTCAAAATGAGGCCCGATGGCTTAATTGCAGACATTTTTGTGGTTGTAATAAATCGTAGGTCAGCAACAATCAGGGGATGAGCGTAATAATCATTGATTATACAATAAATTACTTCAAAATTACTGAAATGAGTAATTACTGTGATTACTCATTGCAAAAAAATCGCTATATATTTAAAGTAATATATGATATACTGTACCAAATACTGCTCAACTTGGCATGACCATGATCGAAGCCATGCATTCACTTCTCCTCTCCTCGTAATGACATTATTTCAAACTTTATTTAAAAAAAAATATCATCGTGCCCAAGAAGAAGGCTCAAACTTCATTGCTGATCTACCTAATTTTATTTGTTGTACTTATATAGTTGATTTATAACAGCCAGAAAAACATCATTTCTTAATTCCCATGTTATATACAGAATTGGAGGAGAAATCAAGGCGACGCAATCGCTTCGGTGAAGAGAAATCCGACATTCATTCTCATTCTGATTTTCAAGTCCCTGGTTCAGGCTCTAGTTTGTGTTTATTTGAGTTTGTTGGTAAGGTGCCGCTAAAAAAAACTTACATTTTAAATCATAGTAATTTAACCCAATATCAATACAATGCTAATCTACAGATTAGCATTGTATCTCATTGCTCATGAGATGCATTAACGCAACATTATAACATTGAAGACAATCATTCAAAGTAAGTAAAGGTGGTCTTTAGTTCTATCCAAAGAGAGCGAAAATCTTGCATCTTCAGTTCACTGTTGTGAAATTGAGAATGAAAAACAATGAGGCCCACAACGTCCCACTCAACAGTCATCAACATGGTGAAGCGATCCTTCCTGCTCGTTTACAGGCGTAACGAGGCTCATTTCCTCCTAAAATTTCCCTAATGAGACCGAAAATTTTCAAGCCCGCTGGAAATTAGCAGACTTTACGATCACTTTTCGCTGCAACAAAGATTCTTCAATGCTGAGGATCTCTTGTCATTTTGTCGTAAATCTCGACAGCTCCGCAGCCAGGCACGCTGATTATTTGCACTTAGCAAATTCATAATTAGGGAAATTGAAATAAATTATTAATCAGGCTTAAATCACCTGTGCAACATGGATTATACACTATACAGGGCAACAAAATATCGCTTTCGAGGCGAAAACAAGTAATTAACAAAATGACGTGTAAGCTGTTGTATGTACTTAATTAGTAATGATACGTAAATAATAGCGAAATGAGGCACATAATGATATAAATCACAAATTACTTACTTTAAAATGATTTTCTAAAGATCATCTAGATTACGTTTCCTCAAGAGGCATAGAAAATTTCTTCATAAGCACACAATTAGAAAAAAATTATTCTGCAATCTAGAAGGCTAGTTAAGTATCTCAAATCTCAAAGTTTATCAAAATAAACTTGATGATATGACTCAAAGTTAATTTTTTTAACCTAATGACGAATTAAAAAATACGTCTTTTCTATACTTTTGAAAACCATTCAACCGCAATCGAAGGGATTTTTTTAATAGATATCTTATACAATTTAATTCTTAACACGTTGACTCCGAAGTGGAACATATGCGTACCACGAAATGTATTTCTCCTGGACGTAGTGGTACATAATTCAGGTTGCCTAAAATAGGCCAAATCCGTGAACAAAAAATGCCAATGACTCAATATATACTAGTTTATTTGTAGGTTCCGCTATAAAAATTCCATTTATTTTTTAGCAGTATTCAAAATTTAATTAGGAAGTAGCCCTATCATAAAATTTAGCCGGCCAACGAAATTGAGAAAAACTAAATCACCGAATTTATCCGGAAAAAATGACAGTCTGGCAACCCTGTTTAAAAACAGTACAAACAATGAAATAATAGTACAAGATGAAGCAATCGTAGTCAACGTGTTAATCCAATTTGGTGAAACTTAGGCGGAATAATTTTGATTTTTTGGCAAAACAAAATTTTCATTTTGTTTTGTTTTCAACATTTTTTTTCATTCCAAAATTTTACAACCTCTTACAGATGTTAACTACAGTTGAATTAGAATTTGTTTCCAGTGACATGTTTCCTAATTAGTTATTCTTAGCAAGTTTATTCACAATTTGCTAAAAGTTGTCAACAGTGTTTAAGAAAAATAATGTTTATTAATCGCCTGCTTGGATACGCAAGACATTGAGAACAAATTTCCTGTATAGCACATAAAACCGAGCAAACGAACGGTCGCCGTTAATCAAATTCCGATTGATGTTGCGAGTTGAAGTGCGACCTGCCACCTCGCCAGACAGCCCAATCGGTCAAACGTCATCGATGTTCAGCCTACGACGACTGACGGGATCTACGGAGCCGCCGATCTAATGCTAGCGACGACTGACAGGATTAGCCGTCGATCGAATGCTAGTGACGACTGACGGGATCTACGGAGCCGTCGATCTAATGCTAGCGACGACTGACGGGATCTACGGAGCCGTCGATCTAATGCTAGTGACGACTGACGGGATCTACGGAGCCGCCGATCGAATGCTAGCGACAACTGACGGAATCTACAGAGCAGTCGATCGAATGCTAGCGACGACTGACGAACTACGGAGACGTCGATCGTATGCTGGCGACGACTGACGGGATCTACCGAGCAGTCGATCGAGTAATGGCGATGATTGACGGGATCTACAGAGCCGACGATCGAATTATAGCGATGACTGACGGAATCTTCCGAGCCGTCAATCGAATGCTGGTAACGACTGACGGGATCTACAGAGTCGCCGATCGAATGGCAGCGAAGACTGACGTACTCTACCGAACCGTCGATCGAATGGTAGCGACGACTGACGGAATCTACCGAACCGTCGATCGAGTGCTAGCAACGATCTACGGAGCCGACGATCAAATGCTATAGCAACGACTGACGGGATCTACAGAACCGTCGATCGAATGCTAGCAACGACTGACGGGATCTACCGAGCCGTCGATCGAATGCTAGCAACGACTGGCGGGATCTACCGAGCCGTCGATCGAATGCTGGCAACGACTGACGGGATTACAGAGTCGCCGATCGAATGGTAGCGATGACTGACCGGATCAACCGAACAGTCGATCGAAAGGTAGCGACGACTGACGGAATCTAAAAACCGTCGATCGAATGCTAGCAACGACTGGCGGGATCTACCGAGCCGTCGATCGAATACTGGCAACGATTGACGGGATCTACCGCGTCGACGATCGAATGCTAGCAACGCTGCGGAATCCACGGAGCCTTCCATCGAATGCTAGCAACGACTGACGGGATCTACCGAGCCATAGATCGATTGGTAGCGACGATTGACGGGATCTACGGAGCAGTCGATCGAATGCTAACGACGACTTACGGGATCTACCGAGTCGTCGATCGAATGCTAACAACGACTGACGGGATCTACCGAGCCGTAGATCGATTGGTAGCGACGATAGACGGGATCTACGGAGCCGTCGATCGAATGCTAGCAACGACTGACCGGATCTACCGAGCAGCCGAGCGAATGTTCGCAACGATTGGAGGGATTTTCGGAGATAGAAAGAGAAAACAAGTAATAACTTCTAAAAGATATTCGTATATTTTCTCTAAAATTATGATGAGTCTGAAAGACCTTGATGGCTGACGAGAACTGAAAATACATTGAGTATCGATTTACGGTAATTTTTTTGCAATAACAAAATGGTGTAAATTATATACGAGTCAACATATGTGATTGTGGTTATTTGTTTGGAGTTTGTACCGTCGAAAAATTTAGGTTTGTCGTACATGTTGTAATGTGTACTCATATTGAAAATCAAAATCCGGCTGCACCAACTTTCTTGGCAGCAATTCTGATTAAATACCAATAAAGTATATTGCTGTAATAATGAAGTCAAATTAAAAAGAATTTTCCTGTTTTTCATGGGGTTGGGTTTTCCTTATTTCATTCACTCATGTAATTAAGATCAAAATTAAAATTTCATTTCCGTAATTAGCGCAAATAACTTAATGCACTTAGCAGTCGAATTTTTTACATTGAATTCATGCTGCTATTTATTGAAATACAGAACCTGATTTTATTCAGATTTATATGAAAATTGACCTCTGGGATAACACGTGGACTTTTTTACATTTCGTTTATGTAGGCGCCATAGCCCCGACATTACCTTGCACTCCTTAATACTGTGACGCGTTTAAAAGCTTCACTTCTATGGTTAGTGGAGCAGCCCAGGCTGTAAACGGCATCCTCACCTACATCATTAGCTCTAACAAGCGCAGCTGCTATAAGCCTCTTACAGCTACTGTATGCCCAGCTGCTAGGTCTGTTGCAGCTGCTGTATGTCCAGCTGCTAGGTCTGTTGCAGCTGCTGTATGCCCAGCTGCTAGGTCTGTTGCAGCTGCTGTATGTCCAGCTGCTA